>NC_132884.1:17589153-17794153 GCF_030463535.1 Salminus brasiliensis | reverse complement strand
AAAATCGAAAAGTAAATGGACACACACTTTTAGACAGTGGCAGTACTGTCAATTACAATACACAGTCACTTCAGTGTGTGTTCCTGAGGGTACTTATATAATAAATAGAACCGAAACCTTTGGGTTCAGCAGATTTTCCATCCTGTTCTAAGTGAGGCAAATTCTTTTCAAGACGTTGCCGAGGTGGCAGGTAGAGCTCACATTCAAATGCTGGAGTACTCCTTTAATCTGTTAGTCACATGTGTGGATACATACACAAAAACAGTGGGGAACCCTCAGGGCCTTCTTGGCCAGTCGGATATTATTGGCAACAGAAGGGTTCGGGTTCTTGAAAGGCTAAATAGAAAATGGTCCAATCAGGCTTTACTTCTTAGTGGTCTCTGGGTAGATACAGTTAAACATACTCTGCAGTTTGATTAGGACTTGGTACAACTGAAGACCTAATGTATTATAAGAACGACCAACAGAATGAGGAACTGGCAGAGGAACTGGAAGGGACCAGGTTACTCTAGGCCTTTTGGAAGTGGCAGATATTCTACTGGCTGTGTCTGAAACTGTACCCTATGCACCAAAAACATAGTGCAGAATTTTCAGTGCACTATAGCATCACACTATCTCACAATGCTTCGCAATAAGTAGTAAACAAATGATGGCAGACATGATAGCAGACATGGAATTCCCATAATTCATTGCCTTATATATTATATAATGTACAGAATGGCCATCCATACTACTAGAATGGCATAGGAGGGCTAGCAAAAGCAAGCTTTATTGTGGAGGAGAGTTTAGACGATTTTGGTCTGAACTAGAGGCCTAGCTTTAAGAGTCGCAGTTTGCCACTGCACAAAAGTATGGTCCAGTAACGGCGCTCCTTTAGGTGCCGCCGAGAAACAAAATACAGTTCTAGCTAAGGCACATATGCAGCATGTAACACGCAGTCTATTTTTACCATAGGGGTTAGACAGTGATGCACGGCTTTGCCTTATTATCTTGTGTGGTTCCCCTGTGCTGATGAATCCATCACCGCTAACCCGCACCCAAGAGGTTAAGTCATCAATAACTTTTTCTTTTTTTTTTTTTTTGTATATGAGAGAAATCCAGCAGTGGAATTTTGGAGCCTTTCCGCGCACCACTTTTCGACTGCCTGTGCCTGTACTACTACCGCCTTGACCCTGCCCCCCCAAAGGTTCCAGTGGATTGTGATAATATCTTTATTGAGACTGTCACAGACAGAGGCTAATGGGATGTGTGGTCAACTTTTCAGGATCCATCACAGCTCAGGCTGAGGAATTAGCATGGGCCTCATGCATCAGCTGCCACAGCTGTCATCTCTCCGCTGTTCCCCCTCTCCCCCGTCCTCCCCACCCCTCCTCCGTCCCGCTTCATTACAGGCCCCCGCCGTGCGTTTCTCCAGCACTCCAGCGCTACACTGCACCCCCCCCCCCACCCCCACCATTTCCCTCCATCCTCCACTTTTCCTCTCTTCTTCTCTCCTCCACTGCCCCACGGATGTCGGCTGACAAAGAGTCCAGCCACGCCCCTCCATGTCACTTCCCAACCCCCCCACCACCGCAAAGCAGATAGCTGCTAAATTAGGAGCCTCCGTCACCTCTCTCACTCTTCCTCCTCAGCTCCCTTTCTTCCTCTGCTGTGGAAATGAGAGGATGCTGTTGAAGGCTGACCGACTGGGCCCTCCTTCCTCTTGTCCTTTAACCCCTCAAGCTGTAGACTTATAATTCAGGTATTAATCTTAAAGGGCCCATTTCATGCAAAACAAACTACCTCTCTTTGAGGTAGTTTGTAAACATAGCAGTGGTAGCTAGTGGTCAGGGCTGACTACGACACTACGACACGGAGCACAATATGCCAAGTAGCTCAAAGAGTAGCGTCACGGGACAGCATCAGTATCATCAGTAGCTTCAACACATTCACATATGACCACCCATCCAACAGGGCTGTGATATCCATGGTGATGTGAATCTCTCCTGGCTGTAGACAGTCACAGCAGTGTTTCAGTAGCGTCCAGTTCATGGCAAACCAGTTTCCTCTCAGCTGAGGGTGTCCAGTTTGGTCCAGACCAAAGTGTCTACACCTCACAGTAACCTGTACTTAGGTACAGTTATTTGAACTGATGATCTTGGAATCTGCAGTTGTTTAGAAATGGCTCCAAGGGAATCTTGAATTATCCAGTTGATCAGATCTGCACCGAGCTTCTTGGACTTTCCCATAGTACGGTGTGTTGTCAATCCAACAAACCCATTTTTTGTGGGCACAGAGAATTTACCAGATGTAGTCCAGTTGTAGTCCAGATGGTGGTTGGTGTGGCACAACAGATAAAACCACTAGCTGCCAGTGAGCTATTACACCATGGGGGGACCAGGGTTCGATTCCCAGTCTGGGTGACCGTATGCTGCGCCACATCAATAAGAGTCCCTGGGCAAGACTCCTAACACTACATTGGCCCACCTCTGTAATACAAGCTACCTTGTAAGTCGCTCTGGATAAGAGCGTCAGCTGAATGCTGTAAATATAAATGTAAATGTAGTCAATCATGATCACTAGCAGGAAGTTAAGAGGCTTTGGCAAGTTAAAATCCATGTTTTAGCATCCCTATTAGCATGACATTCATGTCCATGATGAGTGAACATAACAATCTCAACCCCAACTGTGTCATTAGTAACTAATAGCTTTTTTACACCATAAACTACCATAAATTATTTAGTTACTATTACCTGTTGAACAGGAACTACTGTTCATCATGTAGTACATATCACCACTGTCCAATGAAAAACATGTATCTCTAAAAGGGTGGCTTTTGAAGATACAAAAAATGTTTTTAACTTTGAATGGAAGTTAAATCCAAATAAAAGTTAATTCCAGAGCATTTCTATTGGTCCATTCATCCAGATTTATTTGCACGGTCTACAGAGCAGCTACTGGGTTCAAATCATGGAGAAAACTAAAAACAGACAAATGGGATGGGTATGACACATTTATTATTTAATATGCATTACACAGTAATCTATGGTATGCAGTTATGTGAATGAGGAGTGCAAGTCCTTACAGTTTATTAGGTTAAACTCCCATGTCTCATCACAAAAGGGGTGGAGTTTTTATGCATATTTGGAGAGGGGGTGGTGCTTGGACTACAATGGGTTTGTTTAAAGCTATTAAGGGTAATTAAGGAGTCTTTTGGCCTCTGCTGTAATGGAGAAGGCCTTTGCTTTAATTGCTGTTGGCCGTCTCAGTGCGATCCGGGTGTGTTGGGTCTGACCTCTGCATACACACACACACAGACACACACACATACATACAGGGTCTGTTGGGAGCTCAGGCCCTGCGGCCTGAGAGGCAAAGAAAGAGAGAGAGAGAGAGAGATTTCTCTCTCTGTTTCTCTCTCTCAGATCAAAGTCCCGTAAGAAGGTCAGAGAGAAAATGAAGCAAGGAGCGGAGTGTGTGCAGCTGGGGACTGTGCCCCGGTCCTCTCCCCTCTTCCCCTCATTAGCAAATCAAAGCTGCCCCCGGAAAGATTCACACTCTTCACCTGATTTTGTCCTTTCACTCTAATCATGCCGCACACACAGTCTTGACTGACAGTTTTCTGTATAATTGGCCCATGATCTGGAGCGGCTCTAATAACCAGAAAATCCCCTCTGAGAGATGACCAGACGCTGGTGACCCGCCTTTACATCCCGCTACACACATACACACCGTTTCACAGAAACACAGGCATCATGTACTGACTCAGACACTGTCTCTAATTCACACACACACCTTTTCGCTCTTTCTTTATCTCTCTCACTCACACACACATACACTTGGTTCTGTTAAAACTCGACTCGAACACAGTGTCACACTTAGGGTCTCAGAGGCACACACACACACACACAGATATACACACACATACATAAATGCATACACAAATCTATATTGTTGTTGTGAAGCAAAAAGCCTTGTAAGTCATATTGGAGCATTTCTATTGGCCCATTCATCATGCCATTCTGACACAATGTAAAAAAACTATTGGCAACTTCAAATTATGTAAATTATATAAAAATATTTTTTGGGTCACGGTGACAAAACAGCCTGATCTCATAGTGAAAATATCTGCTTTGGTTGTTTTTTAATAGTCAACAACCCATTGCTACGTTAAAAAATACAGGTGACTCCTCTTAGAGTCCTTTCACAACAAGAGAATCTATTCACAATCGAGATTCAACTCATAACCGAGAATCAACTCACAACCGAGAATTGACTCACAACCGAGAATTGACTCACAACTGAGAATCGACGCACAACCGAGAACCAACTCACAACCAAAATTTCAAATCACAATCGAAAATCAACTCACAACAGAGAATTGACTCACAACCAAGAATCGACTCACAACTGAGAATCAACTCACAACGAGAATCAACTCACAACTGAGTCAAACCCAACGTTACTGTACACATAAGCCCAATCTTACTCTACACCTAAACCCAATCTTACTCTACACCTAAACCTAATCTTACTCTACACCTTAACCTAATCTTACTCTACACCTTAACCTAATCTTAATCTACACCTTGACCCAAGCTTACTCTACACCTTAACCTAATCTTACTCTACACCTTGACCCAAGCTTACTCTACACCTTAACCTAATCTTACTCTACACCTTAACCTAATCTTACTCTACACTTTAACCTAATCTTAATCTGCACCTTGACCCAAGCTTACTCTACACCTTAACCTAATCTTACTCTACACCTTAACCTAATCTTAATCTACACCTTAACCTAATCTTAATCTACACCTAAACCCAATCTTAATCTACACCTTGACCCAAGCTTACTCTACACCTTAACCTAATCTTACTCTACACCTTAACCTAATCTTACTCTACACCTTAACCTAATCTTACTCTACACCTAAACCCAATCTTAATCTACACCTTGACCCAAGTTTACTCTACACCTTAACCTAATCTTACTCTACACCTTAACCTAATCTTACTCTACACCTTAACCTAATCTTACTCTACACCTTAACCTAATCATAATTTACATCTTTACCCAATCTTACTCGACACCTTAACCCAATCTTACTCTACACCTTAACCTAATCTTAATCTACACCTTGACCCAAGCTTACTCTACACCTTAACCTAATCTTACTGTATACCTTAACCTAATCTTACTCTACACCCTAACCTAATCTTAATCTACACTTAAACCCAATCTTAATCTACACCTTAACCTAATCTTAATCTACACCTAAACCCAATCTTAACCTACATCTTACACTGCAATTAAACCTATCCATACTAAAACCTAGCTACACATGAATCTACCTATACCTATCCTTAACCTTTATTCTAAACCTAATCTTAACAGTAATAAGGATTTTCTTCAACATTATCTCCCAGTGCTGTTTCCAAGTACATTACAGACTTGTGTTCTGTGTGTGTGTGTGGTTTTATTTTGTGTGTTTGTGTGTGTGTGTGTGTGTGTGTATTTTTCTCTGCAGTGCCATCAGTGGATGGTCGCATTTCTGACTGGAATAATCAACCTATATGGACCTTTCTATGTGAGATGACATTGGACAAAATGCATAATGATTCTCCTACTTAAACTTACATTTACATTAAGAGTTACAGCTTCTACAGTGTCTACAGCTTCTTTCTATTGGTTAATCATCTAACCTTGAAGAATCTCCTTTGTGCCAGATAAAAAAGATGTGTTTTTTTATCAGCAGGAAACAACTTACTTGTGTTTCAAATTTATCTCCATGATACTAGATTTGCCATAAACTCCTCTGTGCATCTGAATTTTGAATGCATCTGAATTGCTTACTAAAACTTGCTGTCTGCTATCCTTGTTTCTGCCTGATCTGTACAACCGAGAATCGACGCACAACCGAGAACCAACTCACAACCAAAATTTCAAATCACAACCGAAAATCAACTCACAACAGAGAATTGACTGATAACTGAGAATCGACTCACAACCGAGAATCAACGCACAACCGAGAATCAACTCACAACCAAAATTTCAAATCACAACCGAAAATCAACTCACAACCGAGAATCGACTCACAACTGAGAATCAACTCAGGGGTTAAGGTGTAGAGTAAGATTGGGTTTAAGTGTAGATTAAGATTAGGTTGAGGTGTAGAGTAAAATTAGGTTAAGGTGTAGAGTAAGATTAGGTTAAGGTGTAGATTAAGATTGCTTACTAAAACTTGTTGTCTGCTATCCTTGTTTCTGCCTGATCTGCAGCTCATGGCCTCAGAAAATATAGTAAGGAAGTATTCAGAACTGCTTAAACAGAATCTGTGCTGCTTCTTCCTCATTTAACCCATCTTTTAAAATGCATGTCCAAAAAAGTGAGCAGCCCTATCTGCATCACCCAGAAAGCCTTGCTCAATGGCACTTCAGTCGCGCCCTGGCGTTTTAGGGGCTCAAACTGGCAATCTTTTGGTAAAGATTGGCTGCTTCTCTAACCTTTCGGCCATGGCTACTGGTGGAGCTGACTAGCCAATGGATCCACATGGCTACTAGATCAGGTAAAACCTAGGAAAGAAGGTTTTAGGAAAGTGTTCGGCCCTATGTCATATTACATGTGTGTAATAACTGTGTAGGTATACATGAATAATACTGCAACAACACTGTAACTACTGGTAATAAGCTTACTATTCCAAATGAATTACAGTAGTATACTTCATTTAAATACATGTGTATCAACTTCAGTTTTGACTCTATGATAAATCATATGTATCTCAATAGTTTCTGTCTTATGTGGTTATACATGTGTAATAAGATTTGAGCCTTTTCTGTTACAGCAGCTGAGATACGTGTGTGCATATTAGTGTAATACAGCTGAAACAAGGACCAAATCACCAGTAGTTACATAGGTCTTACATGATTGTTAACATGTAACTACATATTTATGAGAAACACTTAATCTAAAGCGGGAACAAGTATTAGAAATAGCCGGTAATGAGCGGCCTCAACAGCAGCCTGACCTCAGCAAGGTCTGAGTGGGCTGAATATGCACTAAGTGGCCTGAATATGCAAAATAACAGAAAAGATGCTTTTATTCAATTTCAATTTCAATGTACTTCCACAGCTGAGCCGCTGACATATTACAGGCCTGATGAAATGTCATTTAAAGGCCCCATTAAACCCTAAACTTCAGGTTTAGGCCATTTCAGGTTCAAATCCAAATCCGGGAACACACATTTCCTTGCACTGAACAGATCCAGAAGCACACAGACAGACAGACAGAGTGCGATACAGAGTTTCTGTCTCTCTGTATCTGTCACACAGGCACGTACGCACTTTCTCGCTCTCGCCAGTGCCACCAGCAGCGGCCCCTGCGCCATCTGTGCGGCCTGCGAGTGCCATGCTGCTTGTGCATGGCAGAGAGCTAATCTTAACGTTCAATAATGGGGGCGAATACTCAGCCAAAAGGAGCCGCACTCGCGCTCTAATTACTGTTCATTTGCCAGAGTATCAAAGCCTAATTACTGCTCATTTCAATACTCCCTCGGCCGGAGAGGGAGCCCCAGGGGACCGCTGGGTCATCCTTCTCTCTGTCTCTCTATCTCTCTCTCCCTCTCTCTCTCTCTATGCCTCTCTCTCTCTCGCGCTCTCTCTCTCTGAGCACTAGGATTTGTGTGTGTTCGGCTGCATCCTGCCAGCAAACAAACAAACAAAGATCCGACAAACAAACACGCTGATCAATCCGAGAGACAGCAAAGAGGAGAGGAGGAAGAAGAAAGGATGACGTGAATGTGGGATGCAGGAGAGAGAGAGAGATAGAGAGACATAGAGAGAATGTGTATGGGGAGGGGTGAGGGGCTATATAATGCCAAGTTTATTGTTTCTTTGACTGCTTTGTATTTTTAATGTGATTTGGGTAAATATCAGACGAGGGGAGGGGCAGGGAGGGAGCTGCCAGCACATCCTCTTCCTTCATCAGATAAAAAGCAGGCTTTTTTCCCCTCTCCCTCCCCTCTCTCCACTTCCCTCTTGCTATCCTCTCACCTTATTCCTGACAGAAGCTACAGCGATCACTAGCTGCCACCCGTTTGACAGTTTCTGTCACCAATTAGCAGCTAAATCGACATCACCCAAAACAAGAAAACGAAGCAATTTATATGTCTATTATTGAACGCATGGCGTGTGTTACTGTATGTCTGGGTGCTTCCCTCTTATCTCTCTCTCTCTCTCTCTCTCCCTCTCTCTCTTTCTCTCTGTCTGCCTCCCACTTTCTCTTTTTCCGCTCTAATGTTGGTTCCTCCCGTAGCCAAAGTGAGCGCTTGGGATGGGCGCAGATGGGAGTTTGTCGTTTGTCGGGTGATTTTTTTCACCCCATGCTCTGAGGAAATTTACAAGGCGTCGACAAGCTTTTAATGAGGAGAGCCAAGTTCACTAGGTCTTGCTCTTCCCCTCCCCTCTCTCTCTCTCTCTCTTTCTATATTTCTCTCTCTTTCCTTGTATACCTTCTGTACCTCTCTTGCTCTCTCTCTTTCTCTCTCTGTCTCTCTGTCTCTCACTGCCTGAGACATGCATCCTTTTTTATCATTCAATCTGCTTGAGAGCACAAACTGGTCATTATGCTGCCATTAAGCTGCTGATTTACACTGATTTATGCTGCGGTGTGTGTGTGTGTGCACGGTGGCCACTGCACTGTGTTCTTTTTCTTTTTTTTCTTTTTTTTTTTTTGCTCCCCCTCCTCTCGGCAGGACGGATGGGTACCAGCTTGAGAAATTTGCATTTACACGATCTGGCTGAGAGGCTTATTAGATCTGGATATTTATTTTCCACTTAAGCCCCATGTTTGATCACACTTTAATAACAGAGCATGTCCCAGCCCTCCGCCGCCCGCTCATACACTGCCTCTGCACCGCCTCACACGACACACACACAGAAACGAGGTAATGTTATTACACGTGTTGGGGGAGGACAGCAGTTTGGAAAGCAATGTGGTAAAAAAGTTTCAATATCCAAATATATATATATATATATATATATATATATTTTACCCTTTAGATACAAAATAAAAACCCAGCCCTCACTGACCTGGTCCAGCCTTCCTCAGCCCTGCAACCCTAGAATACCTCAGCTGGTTTACACTGTGCTCCATGTAGATAAAAAAATTATAAGTCTTCAGCTCTAACAAGCCTGAGGATTTCCAGGGTAAAACACTGCAGACCTGTATGCAATATTGATATATTGATATTAAAATGAAAAGTGGAAGTGTTTAGGAACCACAGTAAATCAGCCAACAAGTGTCATACCACGTAAAGTTACAGAGCGGGGTCGCCGCATGCCAATGAGCATAGTGCAGTCCCCAACACTCTGCTGACTCAATAACTGCAAAGCTCCAAACCTGCTGTTAGAGCTGCAAAGGGAGACCCACGTTAACTCCATAGGCCTGTGGATTTAGTGTGTGTTTATACATATAAATTGTGTGTGCATTTTAAATATGGAACAATTTGACTCTTCAGTCAACTCTGTTCCCATGAAACTGTTGAAACCTTTTAAACCGTTGACAGTTTCTTACATTTTGTGACATTTTCCGAGTCCATATGCTAACCTTAAACTAGATTCCACACAGCATATCTGAAAACAGATTTCTATGAATTATTAAAACATTATCCTTATTTCACAATATCAGGTTTGACCAATAATTAAGATCCTGTCAATTTATACAAAATAATAAGAAACGTTTGTCATGTATCACAGACTTCCAAATGAGTCCTGCCAGAGGAAGTCACATCACTTTTTTTCTGCAGTTTTAAATCAGAGGTAACGGAGTTGACTAGTACAGTGAGACAAGCATAATATTACAATAAATAAATGTTCAATATACTGTATTTTGTAATTCCTGAAATTCCTGACACATCCTACAAAAATAGATACTTTATGCAATTGACTTTAGAACCGTTGAGGTGAAAATGAGTATTATTCCATGTAACATTCAAGTTCAGTTGGAGGCCAAGACAGTTGCCAGTGTGGGCCAGGAGTCATTTAGTTAGTATTGTGTGTAAATTGTGCCTAAAATGTACATTAATCATCATTCATAGTGACAATTGTATGTCATTAGTATTATTCTTAAAAACTGAAGCAATAAAGATTGTTTTTTGGGAACAAATATCAAAAGATATATCTGGGAGACGCTAAATGTATTCCCAGTTTTAGAATGGTTCATATGTATGTTTACGTTCTGCAAATACTTTTAAGTGTAAAATGAAGAGTGTAAAGTTTGTGCTGGGTGCCGGTCTATCTGTATCTAAACATTGAAATATATCTGTTTGAAAAACATAACAGAAAATCTATATTTTGCAGACAGGGGGACATAAGGGACTGTAAAGATCAACTGTAATTGCACGGAAGACCCAGAATGGCAGCTTTTCTATGAAAATCTATGATGATACAAACGAACCTCGCACTGAAGCTCACTGATTATTGACAAGCAGGTAAAATGCTATGACGTTAACACTCATTGTAATCAATATTTACCTTAAAAAGCCATCAGTAATGGAATGACGTTTGAAGAATATGATGCTGGTGTTGTTAAGGTTGGTAGAAGCTTGGCTCTGGTCTAAACTGAGATACTATGGAAGACAATAATGTCTTAAAATGCTACTACTTACTTATACTTGTGCAAAAACAGCAACAAGAAAAATCAACAACCAAAAATGGCAACTTTACAGGGGACGGACAAAAATCTCTTTTTAAGTCTCTTTACTGATTACTTATTCTGTAAATCTTCTTTGTGACAAATCCAGTTGTAAAAATTGCTATACAAATAAATTTTATTTGATTTTATTTTAAGTCAGATTGGAATATTTCTATGGGCCCATTCATCATCAAATTTGGATTTTGTCTATGCATTCATATGCGTTGGTATATATTTGGTATAGATGTACATTTAAATTGTATTATAAACACTGCTACTCTGGAACAGTAATGTTTATCCTTTTAAAATCATATTTGTACACATAATATCACCTGCAAAACTTAACCAACTACTAACCCAACCAATTATTTTGTAGTAAGTAAATAAAAAGTAAAGTGAAAGGTAAACATCTAGGCAAAATATTCATATGGATCTGAAGTAGATGTTTATGTCAGTGAAATGAAAAGCAGTATATTACAGTCAGTGTATTTAACCACTGCTGTCCATTTTCATCACAATGTAAATAAAGATACTTTTCTAAGTGGAGTGAAAAAAGAAACCTCGCTCGGATTTATTCCCATGAGAAAGTGTGTGTGTTTGTGTGTGTGTGTGTGTGTTATAATTACATGTAGCCCAGTGGCATGGTCCTGTGTCAGGCCGGCAGAGCCACAGTGGTGAGCTCTTGCCCTAAAGTGCTCCTCATTTAGAACGATCGACAAAATCAATAAGGTGAAATATGTTCCTGCTCTCTCTCTCTGTGTCCCTCTCTCCCCAGAGCTCTCTCTGCAGCTGGGCTCGATCAGTCTGCAGTGTGGCTGTACACACACACACACACACACACACACACATACACATACACACACATACATATACACGTGTTGGTTTTGATTACATGTCAGAACATAGGTTCATACATATGTCCCATCTATACAGATTTTTCTTTACATTAGATGGATAAAAGACTTCTCCTTTTTTTTATTGGTCCATTCATCATGACACAATTTTGAACAATGTAAAGAACAACTGCCAGATTCCAATTATGGCAAAAAATTGTAAAAAAAAAAATGTTGTATTGTAATTGTAATGAAAGCTCTAGTGAAAGTTCTACCAGGACTGTAATGCAGTGTCACCTTTTTTTACCGCCACCCTCCACCTGTGTTAAAAGACCTCTAATAACACACTTTTGTTGCTGCTTTCAGAAGTAACGTCACGTCTCTCCCTCTCTTCTTCCCACCGCCACCAGTTTGGTCTCAACGGCTGCCCGGGGGTTGGCTCCATCCCCTGCCTGTAAGTTCTGCAGGATCTGTGAGAGCCTCGATGTCGCATGACCTGGGCTAAAGACAATTAACAGTTCAACTTGCTTACATTGATCCTATCCCATTATCCCATAAGATTAAATTTACGATTTACTGCCCTCATGTCCCTCAGTGTTTTGGTAAAAAATTATATTATGTTCCTTAAATATGATGTTAAAAAAAATGTATGTCCGAATACGAATTCACATGAACGTGCATTTTCGCAATATGCCCACAACAACAGAAACTCAAGACTAAAGCAGCAGGTAAACACAAGCTCACAGATCTGCTGACTGAATCTTCCTCTACAGCAGCATTACAGCGCAAGCGGCCCGCTCCCCTGACCTGAGCTAAAGCGATGCTCCTTCATTTCTCTAATGCTGAGTCACTCAGGGACTTTCTGCAGCGTCCCGGTTTACATTTTCCTTCCCTTTTTCACATATTACACATCTGCTCAAACGTTACAGTTTGGAGGGAGAAAAGTGGCAGCGTGAAGTCAAGCGGGTCAAATCGTTATGCTTAATGACGAGGGGCCCTAAGGAGCTGAATTGATTATGAGGAGAAGAAGGTCCAGACCAAAACTGCTGACTGACTAACCGCAGTGCTGCAGGGAGTGAGAGAGAGAGAGAGAGAGAGAGAGAGAGAGAGAGAGAGCTGCCATTACTTTGGCTGACACAGTTTCCACACACTTCTGCTTCACAGGCCTCTTAAAATAAAAGCTGTGCTCAAGGACCCAACCTTGAGGCCTTTTTTTGGTGACAGCAGGGACATGGAGTTAATTCTCAGCAACCTGACAGCACTCTGTCCTCTCCTCCACAGAGACTGTAAATTTCACAAAATGAATATCACAAAATGCCTCTGAAATACATCCCTGCTTCCATAGAACTCAATCTAAATAGGGTGGCGGTTCGGCAGACTATATAAATGGCAAGGTGGTTCAAGAATTATACAGAAACCTATATCATATAGTATATATGCTATAATATAGTAGTAGAAACATTTTTGTGCTGTTTAGAATCATTACAAATGTAAAGATTTTATGCAGACATATCTAGAAAAGATTTTCCACCAATCTGAAGAACCAGCAAAAGAACCATTTAAGCATTCAAATAGTTATGAGTTATGGTTCTATATTTACATTTTCTATATGTGTATAACTTGCTAAATGTTGTGGTGGTTGTAGAACTTCTAGAACTGTACAAAGAAAGTTTACACTGGATGCCCAGATGGTGTTCAAAACAACTTGCTTTTAGGGAAACCACCAAACTGTGCTGGACACCAGCCCCCCAGAACCAGCTTTGAAGAACCTTGCTTTGTATCTGTACCCCTTTGTTGAGCCATTATGTACCCCTTATTCTACCCTTCTACATGCTTATCCATATCACAGTGTGTGTATATCTCTCATACATCTATTGAAAGTCTTCCACACTTTCTTAGTTCCTTTAGTGTCCTACATTCTTAACATGTTCAGTCAGAACATGATGAGGTTCTTGCCTGTGTAATCCGGCGAATAATAAAAATAGGGTAGCAACTGTAGAAGTAATATGTATTAGTGGCTGTCCCAGGAGATCGCCAATTCTGACTCTGATTCGGACATTTTTAGCAGGTTTCTGTCAGTGGAATGAAACAGAACACAATTCGAGTGCTCTTATAAGCTGTAGTGAAATACTGAACAAACCTGAGGGATCTCTTCTAGACTGTGTACTAAGGAATGCCTACTTTACTACACTGACCCAAATCAGCACAGCTGTGAGATAGTGTGCACCCCTTTTAGAGAAAACACTCTTCCCTTTACGATAATGTTCACCTTGAGTGAGTAGGATGGCTCTCTTCTGCCGACCTCTCTCTCTCTCTCCCTCGCTTTCTCTCTCTCCCTCTCTGGCTTGCCCACACTCCAGCACCCATCCATACACATGACCTAAAAACAATAAATGACTCTTAGCCCTCGCTCTAAAGTATAAAGTATTTAAAAATAGAGCCCTGGGGGCTGCTTTGTCCGTGGCTGGAGGCGTTATTATAGCCGGCCTGTCACGAGGCATCCCCTCAGGTCATTATTGGCGGGCAGAAGCGGCAGGCCCTTGGCAGCCTAACAGAGGCGAGAGCGCTCCATTATCTGGGACGGGGAGCGAGGGAGCGGGAGAAGGGGAGGAGAGGCCTGGACGCTGATCTGAGGAATGCGAGATGGGGCCAATGGCAGCCAGAGCTGCGGGGAAAAGGGGTTTTTGGGGTGGGGGAGGCGGTTTTTGGGCCTGTTTTTGGCCAAAGCCTGGACACCCACCCGTTTGGAAGCAGCTTTTTCACTGTTTCGGACGCTGCTGGTTTTGGAGCGCTGGCAAAAGAGAGCTTAACCCGATCAAGGACATAATTGCATGTTTTTTTTTCATCTGTTTTTTCCCTCTTCTTTCCCTATTTGATGCATATATTCTCTTTAGTTAAATGAAGGCCCGCATGCAATCGTACCGTTGAAGTGGAACTGGGCAGAGCTACAGTCCGTGCAGATGAGCAAACATAGCAAGGTGCAAAGAGAGAAAGAGAAAGAGAGAGAGAAAAGGGAGGCCCTTTGTTTTGCAGAGCTAGCGACTAGCGGCTAAAAGCACAAAGCCTGGCTATTTCATCTTTGATATTTCACATATCCTCTCTCTTGTCTGGGACTTTACACCGTGCCAAGCTCACACACCAAGACCCTCTTTCTTTCAAACCTGGTGTGATTTGATGTGAAACTCAAAAGTGACATGTCACCAGGAGTGAGATAGGTGTCTAAATGTGTGTCCTGAGTGTTGACAGAAGGTGGAGTGGGGGGCACTCAGAGAGCCGATACAGCAGCCTAATAAGTGAGCTGAGGAGATCGGGATGAAAGCTCTTTCTGTCTGAGTCCTGGATAACATTTAATTATCTCTCCACCTCTTCACACCACTGACCAAATAAACACCTTGTCAGGTGCGGCCAAACCCAAATACTCTCCAAATACTCCAATATACACTCTGAAATATGTTTCCTGTCCCTTACCTGGCTAGCTTTCATTGCACTGCCTCTTTTCTGGTTGACATTTCTTCATAATTCAGTGTGGCCATAAGATATTAATGTGAGTTTGAAATCAAGAGAGAAAACAAATGCAATGAAGTGAAGTAATGAATGGCATTTAAAAAATACAACCCTTATCTTTTATAATTATATTTCAGTAACTAAGTAAAAGGCAAAGGTCTTTGTGTAGAGTGTTGCCAATAGAGATACCAATTTTTGGTGCCAAAATTTCAACTCTTTTGACTTTTACACAATAAAAGTAAAACCACAAGCAAATATACATCCATTTGGTGTTCCATAACTGTGCAGTTATAAGTATCTAAAATATTCTCCCTTTGCAGATATTTAAAAAATGAGTTTTTTGTACAACCTTTGGTGGTGTTTTTAAACTACATAATTGTTCTTCACACTTTCACATAAAATTATTCATTACAAAAGTGTTTTAGGAAACCAAAAGTGTTAATGTAATGTACTGCTTAAAGAGCCCATATCCTATTTGAATTTATTTTAATTTAATAAATTAACAAATTATTTTAAATGTATTGTATTGAAATGTATTGTGTTTTGTATTTTTGTGTTGTATATTGTTGGTTATGGTCCACTTACACAATGCAGGTTTATGTTTTAAAAACTATCAATAAAAAATATATAAAACTCCTAACACTACATTGGCCCATCTATGTAATATGAGTAAACTTGTTAGTCTCTCTGGATAAGAGCATCAGCTAAATGCCATAAATGTAAATGCAAATGTGTAGGGCAGGTGTGCCCCAGTACTGACCTTGAAAATCACTGGTCTACACTGTCAGAAAACGTTCCTCGAGGTACGAAAAACACAAATGTACCCTCACAGTTACAGCATGGTCCATAACCTCTTTCCACAAGTGGCTGCCATTTCTGCAGTTGTATCTGTTGATTGTATCAATCAAGGGTGAACATTCATAATTTTGTATTTTATTCTGTGGTAATATCTCTTTTTCAACAAGAATGTGAATGTGAAAGAACATAAATAAGAATAGATTCCATATTCATTCATACTATATATTTTATTGTGTCTCTTGTAAGTTCTTACCAATCCAAACTGTGCTCTGGAGGTGGGAAAAAACACAGTGCATCCAACAAGAAGAAAAATCTTGTCTTTTGTCTTTTTTCATCTATAAACACTGTAGCAAACAGAAAACAGTGATTTAACACATTGTTCAGTTTTACTACATGTAGCATGACTTCTCTAGCAAGCAGTAAAAAATAGATTATTACTATAATAGATAATTGTATAAACTACAAAAGATAAACTATATTGACTTTCCCAGGACAAAGGCACTATCTCTTCTTAATCTATCCGTGAAAAATTAATGATGGTACTATTCTAGTTACAAGAAAAAAAATACCACTGCCTTTTGTGTAAAAGGCCTTTCCTTTCATTCTGTTGACAGGGGTCCTTTAAGCTGATCAGTTAAGAATTTTAATGGAGGGAAAACAGAGAGATCTGATTAGAGGTATAAGGAGCTCCCTTTACTGCAACCTTTAGTCTGTTACTGCACACATATAGGAACAAGCCATGTTGTTCTATGTTAATAAACATCCTACTGTCTGTTATATATATATATATATATATATATATGTTATATATATGTTATATATTTTTTTACAGCGTTGCTTCCAACTGTAATCTGTACGCACTCTGATACTACAGAGTGTTACATTGAAAGGAACTGTTGAAATGGCTTTTAGCACATCTCTTTTTCCCATTTGGTCCTTCCAGGTGTTTTCAGGCTCTTACATCACTGAGGACGTCTCATCAAGCACTTGGTGGCAATTGAAAGACACAGATGTCGTAGATTGTTAGCATCTCTCACGCAGGAGATGCAAAGCTGTGTAACAGATAGCACGGATCAATGCACATGCTGTCCTTTGTGGAGAGAAGCGCTTGTCCCCTCGCCGTAGTCTTTTGTGCCGCAGTTTGATGATTGTTTTAAAGAGTCGCAATTGCATTCCTTTCATGCATCAGTCCCTGTTAATTTAGTTGAACATTTTGAAACGTCTCATTCACGTAGCTTTGACCAGTCACAGCATGGAGGAGGCTGCAGGAATGGCAGGCATCCAGCATGATTAAAGCACCAGCAAAAGACATGAGGTGTTTCTCTTTGTCTTCTCTTTTTTTCCCATTCTCCATGTCAGTGTGGTACAATTTTAAACCGATAGATGGAAACGGCACACTTGACACGTTTGTGAGCTCGGAGCGTGCTGAGAGAGAAAAAACAGGACTTTCTCTGGCCATGTCGAGCGTGTGTAGACTTGTCAATCAAACAAGACAGCTGTTTACAGGCTGACTGAGGGAGATGAAAAAGAGAGAGCCTCAGAACTCCTGCCCAAAGTGACACAGTGAGAGAGAGAGAGAGAGAGAGAGAGACCATACCCCAACCTTACTGACTCCACCACTACTCTCCATACACCACCCTACTGATCTACAACACAATGCTCCAATCCCCAGCCCTACTGAGCTCCACCACTTTTCTATATAATCCAAAGCCTACTGATTCCACCACTATTACTATACCACTACTACTGACCTCCCACTACTACTGACCCCACCCTACTGACCTCCACCACTACTCTTTAATCGCCAACTTTACTGATCTTAGTCACTACTCATATCAACCCTACTGACTCCACCACTGCTCTAATCCCTAACCATACTGAATCCACCACTACTCTCTATACCCCACCCTACTGAATCCACCACTGCTCTCCACACCCACTGACATCCAGCACTGCTCTCTAATCATCAACCCTACTGATCTCTACAACTACTATCTAATCCCCAACCCCACTTATCTCTACAACTACTTTCCATACATCAACCTTACTGATCTCCACCCCTTCTCTCTAATCGCTACCCTTACTGGCCTCCAACACAACTCTCCAATCCCCAGCTCTACTGACGCCACCACTTTTCAATATCACAAGCCTCCTGATTCCACCACTACTGTAAATACCCCACCCTACTGACATCCACCACTACTCTAATCCCCAACCCTACCGACATCCACCACTACTCTAATCCCCAACCCTACTGACATCCACCACTACTCTAATCCCCAACCCCACTGACATCCACCACTACTCTAATCCCCAACCCTACTGACATCCACCACTACTCTAATCCCCAACCCTACCGACATCCACCACTACTCTAATCCCCAACCCTACTGACATCCACCACTACTCTAATCCCCAACCCTACCGACATCCACCACTACTCTAATCCCCAACCCAACCAACATCCACCACTACTCTAATCCCCAAACACACTGACATCCACCACTACTCTCCACACCCCACCCTACTGACACCCATCAATACTCTCAATATCCCACCCTACTGACATCCACCACTACTCTCCATACCCCACCCTACTGACATCCAGCACTGCTCTCTAATCATCAACCCTACTGATCTCTACAACTACTATCTAATCCCCAACCCCACTTATCTCTACAACTACTTTCCATACATCAACCTTACTGATCTCCACCCCTTCTCTCTAATCGCTAACCTTACTGGCCTCCAACACAACTCTCCAATCCCCAGCTCTACTGACTCCACCACTTTTCAATATCACAAGCCTCCTGATTCCACCACTACTGTAAATACCCCACCCTACTGACATCCACCACTACTCTAATCCCCAACCCTACTGACATGCACCACTACTCTAATCCCCAACCCCACTGACATCCACCACTACTCTAATCCCCAACCCCACTGACATCCACCACTACTCTAATCCCCAACCCTACTGACATCCACCACTACTCTAATCCCCAACCCTGCCGACATCCACCACTACTCTGATTCCCAACCCTACTGACATCCACCACTACTCTAAACCCCAACCCTACTGACATCCACTACTACTCTAATCCCCAACCCTACCGACATCCACCACTACTCTAAACCCCAACCTTACCGACATCCACCACTACTCTAATCCCCAACCCTACTGACATCCACCACTACTCTCCATGTGTATTATTATTTATACTACTATTATTATTGTTGTTGTTGTTGTTGTTGTCATTAATATTGGTTTAATACTTTGCAAAGTCAATGTCAAAGTCAACCAACAAAGCTATCTTAAACTGAACTGAGAGAGAGAGAGTGGGAGCGAGAGAGGGAGTGAGAGAAAGAGAGAGAGAGAGAGAGAGAGAGAGAGCATTATTACATTAAATCAACTCACTTTCTCCTTTGATTTTCTAATGCTTGTATTGGCCTCATGTTCAAAAACACCAGCAACTATCTCACACACAAAAGCACACATAAATACACAAAACACACACACCTGTTTGGCTTTGATATCAAATAGTAGGTCTGCTTTTATCCAACACAAACACACACACACACACACACACACACAGACACACACATATCAGTGCAAATATATGGCAAGTCATTTCTGATGAACAGTCCTTTACTTTAACCCTGCTTGTTTCATCCTGCTTGGCTTATTTCTGTAATAACTTATTTCTCACTTTTTTCAAATAAGCACAAATGACTGAAAATGCAGATTATGAAGTTTTAATCTGACAGTTATTGTTCTGTGCAAAGTCTTGCTTTGGGGAAAAACAAGCCTGCTGGGAAACAATGAACAATAAATGTATGTATAAATGTAGTTAACTATGTAATTATATAACTATAATGCAACAGCACTTTCAATTGTACTATTCATGCTTATGTAGCATCATTTCTGAAGGACACCTTTTAGATTTTTAGGGTCCTTCGGTTTTATCTGCCATGCTATGTTTACTTGTCACACCCTCACTATGTTGGTGCTGAATATGTGTAGAAAAATCTGTGTTGGGAAAATGGAGAATCCTCACCTACTGCATGTTCAGATATTGCCCGTTACCTGTGGCGCTGCGAGCGAGAGCTCATACAGCGAGCACCAAATAAGATAAGCGTAATGCTTATATATTTATCACCAATAATCACACTTCTCTTCGTGTGCCAATACTTCCAGGCAGAAATAATGAGATGCCTTGCCGAGGCAGGTTTTGAATAGAAAGCCTCCACATGAATGCTAGCATCCAGGGACTTTCGTGCTGGAGGTGAGGAAAACACCATTAGACACGTGTAAAGCACCATTAACAATTTACCAGATTAAAATGGCTTTTCAATTGATTTGTAAACAGTTATAAGTCTCAGTTTCGGGTGCCCACTGCTTCTGGCTCTGCAACTGCAAATTATAATGTCTAACATACTCGATGCACCCAAAGTGGATGCATGATGGAGGGCCTGAGTATACTGGAGCACTGGGCCTGTTTTGTACTGAAGGCGTAATGTAGCATATAAACAGGCTTGGTCATGTAACCTTTCAAATCTGATACCTCCTCTAATAACTAACATGGCATTATTGACCCAAAATCTCATAGATATGTCAAGCAGTTTATTTGCCAGTCCTACTCACCCAATTTTAAAACAGGTGCAAGTCCGAAGTAACACTCAGAAAGGTCACAGAAAGGTCGAATTAGACTGATAGAAAACATATAATATCATCTGTCAAACATAGTGAAGGCACTATTTTGGCATGGGCATGTAGGGCTGCCAATGGAACTGTGGTTACTGGTGTTTATTGATGACGTGACTGCTGAAAGAAGTAGCAGGAGGAATTTTGAAATACACAGAACTTTACTTTCTGCTCATATTTAGTCAAATGATACAAAGCTGAAGGACGGCGCATAGCAGTACAGATAGATACTTACTCAAACCACACCAGGAAATTCTATTCACCTACTGAAGACAAAACATAAGACCAACAAACAAGCAGAAATTGAAGGTGGCTGCAGTATAGGCCCAGCAAAGCATCCTAAGAGTAGGATCAGCATTTGGTGATGTCCATGTATTTCAGACTGCAAAAGATTAGCATTTAAGCATTAAAAATAATCATATTTCTTACAAAGAGTTCATCCAATTACTTTTGAGCCTGTGAAAATTCCTAAATGGTGCAATGTGTGTTAAAATGTACACTTTAAACACACCAGTTATTGCTTCATTTCAGATCCATAGAGGTTGTGTACAAAAAAAGTCACTGTCCAACTATTTATGAAAGACAAGGCAGTAAAAAAAATATTTTCTACATGGTTTATAGTCACTGGATCTCACTCACTGATTAGCTTCGGTTTACTTACAGTAGCTGGTTAACAGCAAGGGGTGCAGTGTAGTTGTGGACTTTGGGAACTCTTTATTATGAGCAGATGTCAGCGCTTCTTTTCAGGACAGAGCTTTGTGTCAGTTATGCTTGTATGCTGCTCTGAATATGGTACTGAAACTGATTATTAGCTATTCGTCACATTTTCATCAGTGCTGATATCAGTGCTGAGTTTAAAGTTTTGATTTGATTGCAACAAATTATAATGACATTGATGTATGAGTTTATAACACAGTGCGTCAACACACTGTAACGTTATCTTTGCTGAAGAAGAAAAAACCTTATTATTATTCATTTAGATGGAAGTCAGTGTAAAATTATTTATATATATATATATATATATATATATATATATATATATATATATATATATATTCTATTGGTCCATTCATCATGAATTTTTAAAAAAATGTGAAAAACAGCTGGCAGATTCTACATATGGCAACAAGCAAACAGCAAAAATGGAGAAATAAGATTTTGCACAGACATTAAATACAAATCCAGTGGTCACAACACCTTGTATACAATGCAGTTCGTTAGGATCCCAAAGCCTTTATGTGAAACATTCTTATAGGCATACAGAGGCATGACCTGCATAAAAAATCACATCATTGAAATGGAACTTCATTTAGGTCACGTTGGTTCATAGCGTATTTCAGTTAATTAAAGGCCATAAGTGTCATTGTTGTATGTAGTGAATTATTTCAACTTGAACACATGATTGGAACACAGGATATGATAATTTGCTACCAGGAGATTTGAGGCAATATGAAAGCTAATCCTTAATATGAAACAAGTAATACATTCAACATCTCATTTCATAACATCTATTCCCATAACCAAACGTTTCAGGACACACACGGTTATTAAAAGGGTTATTCTAATGCAGTTTACGTTTCAGTGAGAGTGCCTTTCCCGCATTTACAACTAGCATGAATGTCAGGGAGATGGTTCCACGGCCTCATGACACAGAAAGGGTTTTTTTTTCTAATCTGAAGGTTTTTATGGGGAGATGTATATCACTTGCCAGTTGATGATTAAAGATATGATTACCGCTGCATGGCCCCGGAGCGTGGCACATTTATTAGCGTACCAACAGATGGGGGCATACATTTTTCCTCGCAAATCCATCCGAAATGGCTCCTTGGGCAGCCGTATAAAAATGATGCACTACTCCATGCAGCGTGTTATAGGTGCGTGGAAGCAGAAAGGACAGGTACACACAATACAGGAGGAATAACAATACATATTTACTGCCTTTACCATGGGGAGTGATCTATACTGCACTCTAGTGTAGCACACCTGAGCAGCACCAGTAGCAGCATCATCTAAGGACAATAAAGAAAGACAGAAAGAAAGAAAGAAAAATGTATGACAAAATGAATGAAACAGATGAAAAGAAAAAGAACAAGTTTACAAGGTAAGACAGAGAAGTAGAATGAAAGAAGGACTGAATTAAAGAATGAATGCATAAAACAGGTGGGATAAACAAAGTAAAAAAGAGAAAGAATTAAAGAAAGAATTTGAAGTAAAGAATGAAAGAGAATGAATGTACTAAGGATGGGAGAAAGTATGGAAGAAAAATAAAGAAAAAAAAGAAAATGAATAAATGATTAAAATTGATAAATAAAATAGGCAAAAGCAAAGAACAAAGAAAAAAGTAAGAAATAAAAGAATGAAAGAATGAAAGAAAAAATGAATTAATATCCTAATGAAATAAAAGAAAGAAAGAAAGAAAGTAATAGTGAAAATAAGAAAGAAAGAAAGAAAGAAAGAAAGTAAAAGAAATAAAGTAAAAGTGAAAGTAAGAAAGAAAGAAATACTAAAAATATGAAAGAAAGTAAGTAAGAAAGAAAGAAAGAATGAAAGTAAAAGAAATAAAGTAAAAGTGAAAGTAAGAAAGAAATACTAAAAATATGAAAGAAAGTAAGTAAATAAGAAAAAGAAAAAAGAAGGAAAGAAAGAAAGAAAGAAAGAAAGTGAAAGAAATAAAGTAAAAGTAAAAGTAAGTAAGAAGGAAAGAAAGAAAGAAAGTAAGAAATAAAGTAAAAGTGAAAGTAAGAAAGAAAGAAATACTAAAAATACTAAAGAAAGTAAGTAAGAAAGAAAGAAGGAAAGAAAGAAAAACTAAAAATAAGAAAGAAAGAAAGAAAGAAAGAAAGAAAAAGAAAAGAAGTATGAATGGAAAAAGAAAGATAAAAAAGAAAGAAAAGAAAAGAAAAGAGAGTTGAAAGAGATGAAAGAAAGAAGGTATGAAAGAAAGAAACAGTGATCAGAAGAGTGACGTTACACAGCTGTAATGGTTTTCTGTCATTCACAACAGTTTACACTGTCAACAGTGGACCATACTAATGATACAAGAGGTCACACCAGTAAGAAACTGGGAGTCATCCATGTGCAAGGAGGGAGAGAGAGAGAGAGAGAGAGAGAGAGAAAGAGAGAGAGAGAGAGAGAGAGAGAGAGAGAGAGAGAGAGAGAGAAACTTGTCACTCATTACATACATTCTTCAGTCAGACAAACAAGTGCAAACCAATATTCATTATCATATTGATTGAAATAGTTCATTACATATGTCATTTTAAGGTTTAGTGCCAGTACGCTGAGAAAGGGAGTGTGGGAGAGGGAGAGAGAGAGGAAGAGAGAGAGAGAGAGGGTAGGAATTATCCAACAAAAGGAGCTCGCTGCACCGTGGGGACGTTTCCCTGTTCCAGTTCATTGATTAAGTTGATGAAGTTTAAATGAAGCAGACGCAGGATAAAAGTGAGGGCATTGACCAGCGGGCGTCGCAGGGAGAAAAAAAACACGGCTGATACACGCGGAAAAGCAAGATTTGCTAAATGCTCTAATCTTCAATCAAATCTAACATCAATACAGACAAAGTTTGGTAATGAGAGATTCAATGAAGCATGCAGGAGAGAGAATTAATCCCCTCTCGCCTAAACTGGGTTCAACTTTGAAGCCTGCTCCTCGGGACAGACAGTTATCTAAATGCTAAATAAGAAACGGATTGTACTTTTCACAGCATGCTAATCATTTGTTCATTTCATCTCCATCTATTTGTTCTCCGATGGCTTTGGCTTGTTGATCCTGTGATTAGAGCCGCCTCGGCGAGGCAGTGGATTCAATGAGGCTCATGCACGAGCGGCAACCTCGAAATTGAAGTCACTGGCTCTCAATGTGGTCCTGCAGGGCGAGGCTGTGGGCCCACTTTACTTTGGAACACTGTGGAACGCGATCTGCAGTCAGTTTACACCAGTACACAGTTTACACACCCACAGTGTGGTAAAGCTGAACTAGTGTTCTGCAGTGCTCAGAGCAGGCTTTAAAAGGACTGAGTGTCTCTGATGAAATTTGGTGGGTAGGGTGTTTGGTGGGTAAGTACACTCACTCTCTATGGTCTTTAATCATCTACAAGCTCTGTTCACCATGACTGGAAGTTTTAACTAACTCAACCTGGAGGCCTTGAGTTGAGTCCAGTACAAACGGCAATAATAAAGGACACTAACAAGCCTATATTATCATGCCAGTAAACAACACTGGAGAATCTATGCTGATCTGGCATTTCAGTGCTAGGGCATCACATACACAGTCTTATTATTCAAGGTTTGGGCACTCTTTGTAAAGTTAAGTGGTTTTTTTTTAGAAACATATACTTATGATTTTATAAGTTTATGTTTCTTTGCTTAATTCAACATTCCAAAAACCCAAACCACCAATTGCTAAGTCGCAATATACAAAAGAAATGTCACATATCATATATGAGAAAATACGTTTTTCATTCTTGCATTTATAGCTTGAAACGTTGGTGCTATGCTTAAGCATCACCTAGACTATATTGACACCTTTACACACACACACACACACATATATATATAAATATGTTTTTTTAGAAACATATTACAGCTTGCTAAAAGTAGGAGATCTTATTTTCACTTTTATCAACACAATGTGTCAAACTTTTATGACATAAATATGTTGGAAACAACTTACATGCTTCTGACAATGCACTGGATTATGTTTTTTTAATATATAGCTTCTGACACATATCAAAAATATATTCTGTCCATAAAAATGAGCTATTATAGCATGTAGCTTTAATAGTTTTTCAACAAAGGATGAGGCCTCATGAGCATCAGGCCCACAGCCTTTTTTTACAGTCCCGACAGTTCAGTTTTACTGACTGTCGGAGGTAACAGTAGATTTATTGTACACATACAAATATTTGTATAAAGTGTTAGAAATATGTGTTATAATTGGTACTAAATTATCACATACAGTCACATATATTCACCAGATACACCATATGTCCACATGTTTGTGGACACCCCGTCTGACGAATGCATTCAGCTGCTTTTAGTTGCATCCATGACACAGCTGCTGACACAGCTTGTCTGGTCCTTGTAGAGAGAATGCTGCCAATAGAATAGGACTCTCTGGAACAGATTAACATGAACCCATTGGCACCTTGCCTAATGCCAGGCATGGACTAGAGGGGTATAAAGCTCCCCAGCATTGAGCTGTGGAGCAGTGGAACTGTGTGCTCTGGAATGATGGTGGTGCTCCATCCAATACTTTTGGATTTTGGGATAAGTTGGGGATGAGGTGGGGTGCTGAGATCCAACATTCAGTGAGAACGTCTCACTAACACTCTCACTGAATGCAATGGACAGTTACTCCAACAGTATCTATCTATCTATCTATCTATCTATCAATATATATATATATATATATATATATATATATATATATATATATATATATATATATATATATATATATATATATATGTATTCTACACTCTAACTAGAATATATTCTGATATATTTCAAATACGTAACATACAATATATCCTGCAATATATTTTTAACCTATTTACAAACATTCAACCTTAGATAAAACACATTTCTTGTCATGTATCACTGTTTACATTAATTGTGTAAGACAATTTCACTTTGGTAACAACTAACATGCTTCTGACAATGCACTGGAATATATTTTGGATATCTTTCTTCTGACATATATCAAAAATATATTCTGTCCATAAAAAATGAGTTATTCTAGCATACAGCTAGAAGTAGTTTTTCAACAAAGGATAAGGCCTCATGAGCATCAGGCCCACAGCCTTTTTTTTATCATTAAAAATCATTAAAAGAAAAGCACTGCTGTATTTTAGGCTTATTGTACAGTGAAAGAAAAGGAAGGCTGTTCCTCCCTGTATTCTGTGTGTGTATCTGTCAGTATTCTGTGTGTGTATCTGTCAGTAAGTACAGATGAGAACAGGTGACTGATCTCTGTGGACTAAAGTAAGCGATTAAAACGAGACAGTGTGACTCGTCACCTCCTTTTCTCCTGTCAAATTAGTGCAGTTTAACACGTTCGGCACTGATTGATCAGGAAATTGTGTTGTAACACTCACACACATGCAGCTGCAGCAAGTGTAAAATGCCCACAACACGGCAAACACAGCCCACATACCTCTGTATAGTCCCCATATATCACCCCCACAGCACTGTTTTCAGTTTCCACGCTCACATAAATATGCATATGCTATTACAATTACCACCTCATTTCATTTACCACAACACACAAGCACTGCAGAAATATGTCCATGGTTCACCTTTTTTTCACTCTTGTTTTTTTCCACTCTCTTTTTTTTACCCCTTAAAAAGCCTATGGCCTGCCGGTGGACCAAGCGTGGTCCCACAAACTTTTACATTAGCAAAGAATAGCCCCACCAGTTTGTTTACAGATGTTGCTGTAGTTATACAGCATAGTGTGTGATAAGCCTTCCTGCGTTTAGGGGTTAAATTATTGCTAATATTACTTTTTGACAGAAAGTGAATCTGGTGATTATTTTATTCCACTGTGACAAAAATTCATGATGAATGAAGCAACAGGCTTCCATTGAAGGTTACGAGGGTTTTTGTTCCTCCTTCTGTAAAAGTTGCTATTTTGGAGATTTATTGTTTTTGGTCGAATTTTTGTAGCATTTTGATACACAGTTCTGTTGATACCAGCAGTTCTACACTGCCCTGACTTCATGGCTGTTACAGCACCATTTCTTTGCATACTGAAAGTTCACCTCAGGTTCAGATGGAAACATTCATTTTCTACTGGTATTATTTTGAATGGATCCACAGGATAAATGAGAAATGCTGTCAAAAACAAATGTGTGTAAGATAAGATTTCTATGGCTCTTTATGAGGCTCTGTATGTGTGTGTATGTGTGTGTGTGTGTAAAGGCATTCTGTCAACCCTCCCCATCTAATGTGTATGTGCATATGTGTAAGTGTGTGTGTGCTGGTTGTTGTTCTTGTTCCTCTTTGCTGCGCCTCCTCTCCTCTTTCATCTGTCACTTATTTCCCTTCTCAGCTTTCTTTGCGTTTCCTTGTCGCCTGACACGCTTTCCTTTCTCTTCTCCCTTTTTTCCCCCCAACTCCGGTCTACGGCTTACAGTTTGGGTCGCAATTATATATATATCAACAAAGCAAACAGAGCAGAAATGTGTGCTGGGAAGTTATTACGTGTTTTAAAATTGTGGCAAAATAAACATTTGACACGAGTGTGTGTGTGTGTGTGTGTGTGTGGCTGTGTGCAGGTTTGCTTACATACATACACATACAGATATAAATGCTATATTTGGAGAACAATTGATCGCAGTCAGGAGACAGCTCTGGCTAAAATTAGGCTGGGCTTATTTCCAGGATGTAACACTGATTATCCACACACCAGCTTATCAGTCAAATGGTGCACTTAAACAGTAGGATCTAGTCGTATCTGCAGAGCTCCACATATTTATGGCCTGTTGGTCCTCTTTAGAATGACGGGTTTAGAAAGAAGAGGAAGCTGGATGGGAAAAGCATCTCACTTATTTGTCAGCACCTTTTTTTAATACGAACAGCTGAAAGAAAATCCAGATTCTGAAATCTGAGCCAATTCTTTATTTATTTATTTTTTAAATATATTTTTCATGTTTAGCAAAATGGAAATTTGGCAGGTTTAGGACCTTTTACCAAAATAATAATTATATAATAATAATAATAATAATAATAATAATAATAATAATAATAATAATAATAATAATGTTAATAGAATTGCCTGTGATTCAGTACGTGAATCGGATCAAACGTCAAGATTCGTCTGGCTTCAGTCAACACTTACTGAGGTCAGTTATGCACATGGTCTCAGAGACTCGTTTAGAGTTTGAATTAAACGCGGCTCTTTATATATATTTATATTTTTATATATTTATATTTATATATATATATATAAGAAAGGTCTGAAGAACTTTGAACGGCAGCTATTAAAGCCTCTAAATCGCAGCGCTGGTTCAACAAAAGCACTTTAAGCGGGGCTCCGAGTCACTGTGTGAAGTGCGCCGCCCTCCAGCGGCCCCTGCTGGTACTGCAGGGCAGCGTGCAGCGCGTTGAGTGAAGCCGGAGTCCTGCGCTTTCTGCCTCTCTGTGATTCTTCATCCACGTTTTTTTTTCTCCGCCGCGTTTGAAACGATTAATTAACACTCGCAAACAGAGCGGGAAAGACCAGATTGGCGCCGCATTTTATTATAGCTGAGAGACTGTTTTTTTAGTCTCGCTTAAATTCTGCTGTTGATTTTTTATTTCTGCAGGAATGTGGGAGAAGAAGCGGAACACGTTTCTTCAACTTGAGACGAGATGTTGCTAAAAACGCTGAGGCAACTTTTAAAGGAGATAATGAGATGGAGAACAGCTACCAATGCTGCTGCTTTTTTTTCTGAGAGAGAGAGAGAGAGAGAGAGAGAGAGAGAGAGAGAGACTGAGAGAGACATAGGTGTTACAACAATTGTATTACAATATACTTTGAAATTTTATAAAATACATATACAGTAGCTATATATATATGTAATTTATTAAATATTATAAAATTCATATATATATAATAAATAATATATAGTCTTTATATATATATATAGTAATATTATATGTGTATATGAATGTATCTATCTATCTATCTATCTATATAGAAATGTATACATCTATACACACAATGTAGACATCAATATATTACTGTATACACTGCATTTATTCTGTACATTTCGTTTAATCGGATAAATCAATATTTGATCTTGATCTTTTACATTGAATTATTTAATTCATTGTGTATTATTTTATACAAATATTATAAAGTGTAATATTAAATATTTATCATATATATCATATACAAATGATTCCATTGGCTTTATGATTTCTTGAGTATATAGATGACAAATGTTATCACAGGCAATAAAGTACCAAATCAGTACCAGTTTACTAGCAGCAATAAGAGCACTGGATTACCTATAGTCCTAGAGTCACTGTGAGCATGGCAGATAACAAACACGCATTTCCCACAACACTCGCACAGAAAGCCCACAGTGCATGTCAACGCATGGCAGCACATTAGCCAAATCCTTGTCTTTCTCTGCCTCTTTCTCTCTCTCTCTTTTTCATACAAGGATATTTCACGCGTGATGCATTAATGCCCCCCTTCACGCAATGCTGTCTGCTTCCGTCACTTTGGGGCTCCTATTCTGCATTTCTTCCCCAATCCAAATCAAATCTCTTTCATTTTTTTTTCTTGGCCTGTCAAGCTTCCAATTTGGTGAAGGGGGGAAAAAAGGAGGTCACGGTGCGCCTGGAGGGATGAGGGGCAGCTGCTTGGCGACCAGCTCGAACGCCACACCTTCAGCTTCCTTTCCAAAGGCATGCATCCTCCGGAGCCATTGGCGGCCATAATGGTGTGGAGAGGGGTCGGCGTACAAAGAGCACTGCTTTACTACTGCAGTAGTATTGATCAGTGTGCGAGTCAGTAATTGAGCAACGCTGGTGCGTGGGCTTCGGTTTGCAGGCTTTGTAAAGGCATTCTACTGTTTGTTTTAGTTACTGTGGCAGACAGTCCTGAGGCCTGAGACACCGGCCCACTCTGGCTGGTTGACCTCTCATGATTTGACCCTATTAGAGATGGCATAAGTGTGGTACAACCAGGTGGACTCAACTCCACTCCTTCTATTAAAGATGCCCTGAATTTGGGGTGTTTATCTCATTTGCTTAAGAGACACTGGTGGAAACGGAGCCTGAAGCTGCCGGCCTTCACTTCCACATCAATTTCCGATTAATGACAGCCTCTGAAACACCACCACCACCACCACAGTGACAGTGACAGTGTTATTATTATTAGTTTGTTACTTATGGCATTTAAAGCCTGAGATACTGGGACACTCTGCTTGTTTGACATCTCACGGTTTGACTGTATTATACAATAGGCTGGTGGGATTGGAGCCTAAAGCTGCTGGCCTTCATTTCCACATCAATTTCACTGCCTCATCATTTTAAACAAACACCACAAATCTGCTTAATGATAACAAATGTGACCAAATCCACTGTGACAGGAGCGCTTTGCTGTCCCGAATTACACACCAGATAATAACACAGCACCACTTGTTCGCCAGAGTGTGGCAGATACAACTCTTAACATCCCCGGCACTAATTATATCTCAATTTAAAACGGGCAAACTAGTGTATAATTCAGTAATTGAGTGATTCCAGTCTTCCCTGCCCTTGTGCCTTTAGGGCAGTGCGTGATTAGGACCTGTCAGCTGCTGGAGTGAACCTGAAGCAGCCAAGCGTGCAGGCCTACATGACCTGCTATTGTTAAGCCTTGTCAACATATTCACTTTAATTCCCCGCAGTCATTTAGGAATTGCTGCTTTCGAAAAAAAGAAAAAAAGGAAGAAGGATGGTGGGGGTGGTGGAGAGTGGGGAGGGTGGAGAGGTGCACTAATTGAAAAACAATTGGCATTTTATATTCTTGGGAAAAAAAGCGTATTAATTAATAGCCCTCATCCACATGGCGCACGATGCCCCAAGCCTCCCCACACACCCTCCCTTCCTTTTCCCTTTGTAAAAATGTCTATTAAACATAATTTGAAGCGAACGAACGAGTTAATTTCTCATTAACCTTTAAGCTACGAATTATGGAACAGTATGCTGGCAGTTCCACAGCCTTTTCAGCATATCTCTGTACTTGGACTTGAGTGATACGAGGTCAGATAAGCAGTGAAAATGATGCTGTTATCGTACATTTGAGATGGGGTTGATCAGGGCTCCTCTGCTAAACCGGACGCTGCACAGCACTGACCACCGAGGCTGAGACTTCAGTTGTTTGACTCCTCCCAGTCAAGCAGCACTGATGTAATTGCACGTGACGTGGGCAGAAGCATATTTTTTTGGACGACCAAAACGGTGTATCCCAAACAGGTCTTATCCTTGTCAAAATGTATTGATTTCTGGCCTTTTGTGGAGCAGATGATGTCTCTCTTTGCCGGGCGGATGTGGTCAGCGGGAGCAGCTCGGTGTAAGCGGGTTCAAACCGTGGTCTGCCCTTACACACACATACACGCACACACACACACCTTCTCTAATGAGACTCAACACATCACACCACTCCACACTTAGCTCTGATGGATCAACAAGAGGTTTATAGACTTGTTCCAATACAAACATATATATATGAATATTATAACATATAATAATATAATATATATATTCATATTCTATATTAATACACACACAAAAATTATATATATATAGGTTGTGCCTTTTAACAAATGCATACACCCGCACACCCTCCTGTAGTACTCATGCATGCATGTTGGACCGTCCTGGCCTTTTTACTGGGGTGTTGTGGGGGGGCAGGAGATGGGCAGTGAGGAAGAAGGGAGAAGGAGAGAGGAGAGAGAGAGAGAGAAAGAAGAGAGCGAGTGAGACCATACGAAGGTGATGAATTTCTCTCAGCCACAATCAGTGCACCTGGGTTTCCTTTGGTGTATCCAGAGGTAAATAATTGATGTGGGGATAAAAGCGTTAGTGGAGGGAGTAAGACAGGCAGACAGGCGCAAGGGGGGTGAAAGCCTGACCATAGCCCACCACACCCCCACCCCTCACCCTCCACCCTACCAACAAAACCCCAGATCCAGTGCCCACACCACTACTCCTAGCCCTCCGCCCCATCCCTCGTCCCTCCTGAGCCTGGCCCCTTGCTGTTTGGTGGCCCCTTGCGCCACCCCGTCGGACCGGCTCTTGAAGTGCAAATCTGTGTTCTGACTTGTTCCTGGTTGCTGTCAGCATGCTTTCCTCTTGTCAGTGGCGATTGACTTGGGGCTCGTCTCACCCGTGTGCTGCGAGTGTGTAGCAGGATCATTGACAGGCCAGTGACACTGCCCAACCGGATAATGGAAACCTATTGATTTTTTTTTTTCACTCTCTATCTCTCTCTTCCTGTCTGTCTGTTGTTGTTTTTTTTTTTAGTGTGGGCCCTTGCACTTTTCAGAGTGACCGTCTGCAGAGCAAAGGGGGCACTGTCCACGGTCCTGATCTCATGGTCACTCCTCCTGCCATATGAGATGTATTGGCGGGGGGGGGGGGGGGGGTTAGGTGGGCATGAGTTGAAGCTTCTGAAGAATAAAAAGAACACAGGAGTAAAAAAGAGAGGAAAGGAGAGAAGGACCAAAAAAAGCAGCCATCAATCAATCAGCAGTTTCTCTTGGTGTTGGTGTCAGGTCCACCTGAGACACTGCGGTTAAGAGACAATGCTAAGTTGAGATTAAACCCCTCTCTCCCTCTCGTTTTCCCCCGAAGCCCCGGCCCTGTCTTTGTCACTACCTCTACGATAAAATATTAAGGATGTGCTTATGCGCCGGAGGGCATTTTTAATTAGCACCTAAGGTTATACTATTAATATGAAACAACTTACCAAAGTCTCTCCTTCTCTTATGCTTTCTGGAGGTTCGATTTAACAAATAAAATACAGCGATTAAAGGCGAACACACAGCTTACCTCCTCTCTCGTTTTACAATGCCAACTCATTATCCCCTCTCCGCTCCCATTAAACACGCTCTCGCCACCACGCTTCCCCTTCTTTCCGCGTCGGGAAGGGATGACACATCTATACAGTTTTAATAGAGGAATCTCCTGAGAGCGGGCCTCTTTGATTCGCTGCCTAATGATAAGCATGCGCTGGTCTGTCAGCGGCCTAGCCCCTGTGGCAGATGGCTGGTGTGGATCTTACACTTAGATACACATTTCTTTATGTCCCTGCCGCCCCCTCAATCCACCCCCCATTCATAATGCTGCCAATAGAATAATAGTGGGGGGGGAGGTGTGTGGGGGGGGGGCGCAATCCTGGTCATGGTTAGCTCAATCTCATTATAATCCTTCGTTTTTTATTCATTCTGCCCCTCGGGATGCTGTCTGCCCACCGCACGGCTTCCATCCTTGCTGGAGAGGGAGGCCCTTTTGATTCAGCCAGGAGCACCTAATGAAGTCACAGAGAGATACAATTACTTCCCAAAGCAGGGGCATTAATGTACTCCAAATTCCCTCTGGAGGAACGTGATGACAATTGGTTTGTACAGCTTTGATCGCCTGTCTAAGCCCTGCCCAGGATAAACTGCAGGGTCGCCCCCACCAACACTCGCCTACACTCCCCCCCTGCCCCCCCCCCCCCCCTGCCCCCCCCCCCTCTAGCAGGCGCGAGATTGACCCTGAACACACATGAACCAGCCACAGCCTCCATTATCAGAGCTGCTGTCCCACAACAGACAGAGCCAGCCAGCAAGATGGAGAGGATTACTGATTACATAACACGGAGATGGCTTTTTCACTGGAAGTAAACCTCATCCACAAAGAGACCGCTTTAGAAAAAAAAACACATGGAAGGAAAAGCGGGGCACGACCTGACACAGGGTACAATGTAACAGACTTATTCCCAGAGTTAAACCAGCTGACGTAGCATGTGCTGTTAGATCAGTGTTATCAGTCAATGTTCACAGCAATGGGACAGATTTTTCGTATCTAAAAGAATGCTGTTTGAATACTTGAAATCACACCTGTGGGAGTTTAATCTCAATCTTGGTTGGCTGTAATGTAGCAGTGAGAGTTAGCCAGGTTAAGGTACATGCTTCATATGTTGGGGTTGATTGTAACAGTGTTACAACTAAGCCTCTCAAGAGAAACACTGAGAAACACGGTCCATATCACCTCATTTTCAAATTTCTGAAAAATCATCTAAAATCAAATTTAAATTTATTTAAATTTGACTCTGTTGATAATTTACTTTAGTTATAAAGAACTTTGCACCGGCTCTGAGTGGGTGAGTGGTCTAATGTGCTGCCACTGTGGCCTGGGGGGGGGTCGCAAGTTTGAATTCAAAATGCCGCTTTGCCATCGGCGCCCTGAGTCCGAGAGAGCACAACTGCTCTCTTTCCTCTTATCACTTAAAGTGATGATGGCCAGGTCAGGGGTCTTAGGTGGTGCGGCGGAGGGTGTCCGCATTGGTTTGAAAAGTTTGAAAAAAGGAAGGTGGCTGAATGAACATGTATAAGAGGAAAAGTCTATACCGGTGGGATAAAAAATGGAAATATTTGACAGGCAAAATTAAACAAAAAGAACCCTCTAATTAAATGAATACAATTAATTAGTGTTGAACACAGACCCCTTTCACTACACAAAAAGTAAAGGTGTGTCAAATGGTTCGTTGAGCAATGCCACTTTTGTTTGCATAAGAAACTATGTGCATAAAAGAGACGTCTAAGTGTGCAGAACCTTTAAATTGGTAAAGAATCTTTACATTTAGTGACGATTCTTTAGGGATGGTCTGTAAACTTATTTTGATGCAAATATTGTATGTGTTTGGGTTGGAAACTTCATTTGTCTCAAACAGCATAGAATTAAACTAAATGAAAGAACCTAAATGAATTGTGCTGGTACTGTTTGGTATTATAAATATGTTTCAAAGTAGTTATTAAGTGCTTTACAGCAGGTTCTGAATAATAATAAGTCTCACATTTAGTAACTTAATGACAAGTTCAGGGTTCAAGGCGATAACTTTACATGAATCAATTTCATTCAGGGAAAAGCGGAAGCACACTTATTTGGATGATGTTTTAGCAAATATCCCAACTCCTTCTGATACAATTAACCCTTGGAATGAACATTAAAATATTCATCATATTCAAGGTTATTTGGGGACACAACTTCTACATTTTAATTTGTGAAGGCTGTCCTTGGTACTAATTTTGGTTAAATACTTAATAAGAAAATAAATAAATGCATAATAAAATTATTAAGCAACAAGCAAAATGTGTTTTCTTTAACTGTAAAAATAACAAAACTTACTTGCTTTAAATGCAATGCTATTCTTTACATATGTTAATAAACTGAAAGCCATTATCCTAATGTAACACATTTTATCCCTGTGGAAATGCTGTGAACATCCATGCATCACTCTTTCAGTGTGCACTAACATAGAACAAATACAAATCTACACATTTGTGATGACTTAATTTATTCATTTTGAATAGTATATTACCTTAAAAAGCCTAATGCTTGGCAAAGTGCTGTTGCACCTACCTTACAAACTACTCGCATACTATACAAGTTAACCCCTTAACACTTAAAGTACATAACCGTCATATTCGCTTTAAAGTAGTTATCAAGTGCTTTACAGCAGGTTCTGAATAATAAGTCTTACCATTAGTAACTGAATGACAAGTTCAGGGTTCAAGGTGATAACGTTACATAAATCAATTCCATTCAGAGAAAAGCAGAAGCACACTTCTTTGGATGCCTGCAGAATCGCTCAGAGGTCCGGGACGCACATGTAAAACTGCACATATGAAAATGTTCGTAAATAGATTTATTTACCACAGAAAGATGGGATACATGATAACTGGTTCTCTCTCAGTACATCCTAAAGTAAGGGATGGCTAGTAGAACGCCTCATGGAGTTGTCGAGATGATCAAACGTAGACCTTCTGAGTGGCACATCTAACATTTGAGCACCATAAATGATGATTCCACTGAACCCACCCGTTAAATTAGATTTCAGCATTCGCTATGCCGTAAGCAGTGTCTGCAGGAGTTACAGCAGTGTGCAAGAGTATCACAGAACAGTGTGCTTCAAACATATACCTAAACAGTTAAAATGAGCTTAATTCAGGAGCTTGAGTATTGCATTATTCTGATATATACTCCATTCAGGATTTATCAGTCAGCAGAGGTTTGGGGGGGGGGGGGTTGCAGTTCATTTGTTCGAGAGTGTCTTTTAAAAACGCTAAAATCATCTTCTTATCATGTCCGAGGTTGCATAAGAACATCTAGGAGAAATCCTAATCAGTAAGTGTAGATGTAGCTTAAAAATAGCTTGTACCGCTTTTCCTCTGAGTAAATATTCATGTCGGTACACTTTTATATTTTCTATTCTTTTGCTGATGTGTCATTGACCTTACAGACCTTACATGTAATGTAAATGGCATGCCATGTCCAAGAAAGGCAAGATATAAAAATAAGGGAAGGAAAGAGAAGAAAATAAATGGTCCGTGTGCAATATAAGAAACCTTTTTTTTTTTTTTTGTATTTCGCTCTCTCTCTCTCGCTCTCTCTCCTTTTCTCTGTATATCGTTTTTTAACATGTTTTTTTCTTAAACTCTTACAGATAACTTTATATATAATATGTTTTGTTTACATATCTCTGCTTATGTACATGTGCAGGACAGGTACTAACGGTAAAGTGAACAGAGCAGGCGTGTAAACGTGGAGTTAGGAGAGCCCCTGAGAGAGCCGGGAAAAGGGCAGAGTGTCCAGAGACGGGTCACACAGCTCCTCGCACACAGCCGTTACCTCCACCATACCTGCCCCTGTGCCCGGGACGCTGGTGTGCATGAGGTGTCTCTGCAGGTGCTTAACCCAGTCCTCTTGCACAGACTGAGGGCCCTGGAAGACTAGATCACAGAACCTGAGAAAGAGAGAGAGAGAGAGAAAGAGAGAGAGAGAGAGACATAAAGACATAAGCATTTAGTAGGGGCAGACAAAGAGGGCTCTGATGTGATGATAAAACGATTATTGATGAATCTGATGCATCTTTTTTTCTATACAGGATGTCTGTGTTCTCACTGTGTGACTGTGCCTGGTACTTGGTATTTGTAATGATCCATAATGAATTTACATCCAATATCTTAACTTCTTAATATCTTAATAAATAAAAACAAATAAAAATGATGCGGCAACTCAACTGGAAGGTCTTGCTTTGAGGCTGCTGTAGAAAAACAGTAATAAAGCTAATAAAGAAAAAATCCTTGTAAGTGGTCTGCCGTTCCTCTGCTACTCTGCACCCGTGTGGCTCTCATTCACTGCTCTTGTTTGAAGCACATGAGACACTAGTTGTCACTAATCAGTGATAAAATGCACAGTTATGGGGACATAAGATTCTGTGGTAATGGATGCATCACGCATCACATTAGAGCTATCCTCCCTTTTTTATTTGAAGAACCTGGCTTCTTCTGACTGGAGTTCTCCACCCCTGCATTAACAACTCAAAAAACATTTTTTAAAAATTGTGAATTGATTGAGAATTGCCCAAATCTGCATTGCTTCGAAATGCATCGAAAAACATGCATTTTTCCCAACCTAGTATTTAAAATTAGACTAATTTACTAAGTGAGACATCACTAGAAATGAATCTGTGTTTAGGCAGAAGCTCACACTGAAATGAACACACCAGCAATCTTACACAGGAAGACATATTTAGTTTAACAACCTGCTCACAACATTGCTTTTTTAAAAATATCCGCTAGTACAAATTAATAGTAGTGTAACCCCTAAAAATGGTTTTAAGTACAAGGTTTGGCCATTCTTCTCCATATAATGCTTTATGAATGTTTTTTTAGTAGGATTAGAAAGCCTCTGTAGCTAATCCAGCATAAAACACAATCTTTATGGCAAATCCTACAGCACAGCTACTCTGACTTTATAACATACAAAACATCTAAATCATTAATGTGGCCTCTGCAAAGGTTTGGGTCTCTTTCAGAGTCAGGATCTTTAACAACCCACATATCGCAGCTTGCAAGGTGAAGGCCTCTAGTTCTAAGAAATGTCTTTGGACTGTCTTGCTGCACAACTTGTTTAAGGTCTAGCCATAAATGTTTAATGTTTAGGTAAGTGGACTGGAAGGGCAATTCCGAAGGCTTAATTCTGTGTCATTTCAGGTAGTCCGTGATGGACTGCAAGGTATGTTTTTGGATCGTTATCGTGCTGTAGAAGCCATTCTTTTCTCAGCTTCAGCCAGGAGCTGGTTTAGTATTTGCATTCAGAATAGGGCTGGGCGATGTGGTACTACACTATACTATATCACAATATATCACTATATCACATATATATATTATATTTAAAGCCTTTTTTCACGATACATGATGTAATCACAGACTACATACATCAGTAGAGATAACTACTATATACTTTCTCTTACTGAAAGGAGTGATTTTTACTGGTCAGTTTCCTTTCAGTCCTTTCAGTCCTGGTGGCAACATAACCTTAAAACAGGATAGATCCAACCCCATGCTTCACAGTTGGCAAAGAGTTATTTTCATGATATGCAGCCCCCTTTCCTCCTTCCTAATAAACCTTTGCTTTAATTGTGGCCTATCTTAACTTTTTTAGTCCACAGCACTTGTTTACAAAAACACCTTGTTTAAAACTCACCTGGCTTGTCTAGATGTTTTGTAGCACACAATAAACGTTGGGTTATGTGAAGAGGTCACATTTAAGGTTTTCTTCTTATGACTCAATGAGGACTATGTTTGTGCAAGCAATGCTGCACAGTGGAATAGTGCACAACCCCCTAGACTCAGCTAAACCTTCCAGCATGTTTTTAAAAGTCATATGGGGGATTTGATTTCTTAGAGCATGCAAGCAGTTCTCTCCGAGAGCTGTCTTGGACTTTCAGTCTCATCTTGACCTCCACAGTTCCTTTGAACTGGCATTTCTTAATAACATTCCACACTTTAGAAAACCGCAAGCTGAAAATGCTTGACTATCTGCTTCTAGATTTCCCCTGCCTTGTGGGCATCGATTACTTTCCTTCTCAAATCTTTAGACAGTTTTTTAAAAGGACCCATGGTTGCTGAGTGTTAGCACAAGGTTTGAGGAGTTGGTGAATTCATACAGCTTGGAAATGTAATAGAGCTGACAGTTCCTGATTACTTCTGAAGAAAGAATGTGTAAACATTTCATGAGAAATAAAATCTTAATAGGTAAACACACACTAAATGTAGGAAGACTTTTTCCTCGTCCTATAAAAGACAAAATGTTTCTAGGATATATAAATATATCCAAAATATTGATTGGAAGGAGGAGTGTGTGAGTAATCAGAGCAGAGCTGAGTGCTTGTGAGTAAGTGTTTGAGTGGTGTAAAGTACCTGCAGGTCAGTCTGTAGATCACTTCAGAGGCTGTGTGTTGAGAGGGAAACTCCTTCCTTTTTGGCCCGGGCCTTGATCGAGGTCGCTTCTGATTACAGTCGTAAGCTGCAAAACACACAGTAATGAAAAATGTGACATGTAGGTAGGTAGATAGATAGAAACTATATATATACACCTACACTACACATAAATACACACTACATTTCACAAAGTTAGTTGTTTCCATGATGCTACCACAACATAATAGACACCACAGCACGTCTTGCTAGTGTCATCTGAGCCCAGGGCAGGGCATTTACAAAATGTATTAGATGCTTACATATGGAGACCACTTTTAAATATATTACAAATACACTATATGGACAAAAGTTTTGGGACACACCTCAAATCGTTGTATTCGTGTGTTTGATTCAGTCCTAATTCCACAGGTGTATAAAACTGAGGACCTAGCCATGCAGTCTGCCTTTAGTAACATAAGTGAAAGAATGGTTTCTTGGTTCTAAAGAGCTCACTGGATGCCAGTTTGGCACTGTAAGATGCCACAGTTGCAACAAATCAGCTAGTGAGATTTCCTCCCTCCTAGATATTCCACCATTAACTGTGGGTGGTATTATTAAAAAGTGGAAGCATTTAGGAACCACAGCAACCCAGCTACTAAGTGGCCCAACCACATAAAGTTACAGAGCAGAGTGGGGTAGCCAAACCTCCCCTGACAATAACAGCAGCACGATAATCAAAAAATGCAAGCCTTACATCACCAAGCACAAAGCCAAGCGTTGAATGAAGTGGTGTACAGCAATGTGTTCTGTGGAGTAACAAATCATAGTTCTCTATCTGGCAGTATGATGAACGAGTCCAACTTTGTGGAACTTTGGGGAAGTTTGGTGTGGAAGACCTTGACTGGCCCGTGAGGAGCTCTAACCTCAATCCCACTCAACACCTTTGGGATGAACTAGAACAGAGACCCTCCTGTCCAACATCAGTGTCTGACCTCACAAATGCTCTACTAAATAAATGGGTAAAACCTCCCCCAGACACACTCCAAAATCTTGTAGTGAGCCTTCCTAGAAGAGTGGAATCTTTTACAGCTGCGAGAGGGGATCAACTAAATATTAATGCTTATGGATTTAGAATGGGGGGGGGGCATAAAAGCTCCTGTAGCTGTAACATGAAGGTGTCCCAATACTTTTATCCATATAGCGTATATCACATTTATTAAGGGCATAAACAGGTCTGCTTAAATAAAAGTGAACATTCAGTTATGACAGAATGTAAAGTAGTCGTTAATGAGATTTCTTTGTAGTGTGTAAGTGAGCATTAGAAACTGTATATTGTACATATATGCTGCTAAGAAATTATGAAAACACAGTCGGACACCTACACGTTCCCTCTAGCAGAGCAATCCTCTTCCTGCGTGCATAAGCCCGAAGATGATTGGACAGACTGACAGCACTGTGGAAAGTTGCGTTGCAGTGGATGCAAATCTTCTTATTTATTTCAAATTTCTCTGCAAAAAAAAACAAGATAGAGAAGAATATCCATGTTGATGAAAAGCAATTAACAAACAGATTAGCTCAATTAATTGCAGGACATAAAAACACACAGCCCTATCCGAATATCTGCGTACTACATTTGCATGAACATATGTTATATTTTACACTATATTTAGAATAGTTCAAGGGGATAACGTGGTGTGTGTATATGTGTGTATGTGCGTGTATGTCAGGGCAACATTCTGAACACACCACCAGATTGAAGGAAATAAAGCTGTGATTCCCTCAGAGTCTTCGCCCTCTCACTCCATCTGTTGTCAAATCTTTTAGCTCACTTTTTTTTTATATTGTTGAGAACAATGTTTATCAAAATACACTCCGCATGCTTTGTTTTTATTTTGACAGCGGGAGAATGAAAATGTTCAGGAATAATTTCGCCCCCGCTGAGATATGACAGGCTGAATCAGGTGGTACACAAAAGTTATGCGAAAGCTGATAATGTGCCGAGCTGTATTCTAGTTTGAGTTACGATGCTATATATCTGCACCAACTGTGCAATCCGGCATCTTGCTGCAATTCAAGCAAAAGGGTTCTAGACAGAACCCAAAAGCAATGCTTTGGGTCATAGCAAATATATTTTGTTTTTATTTATATTTAAAGGTTGTATATAGAACTATAGATCTGCAAGAGGTTTTCCCTGTATTTGAAGAACCATTTAAACAGACAGAGAGGCACATTCTAAGTTAAATATATTCTATATAGAACCCAAAGGGGTTCTTTGAGACTTAACAATAGTACAGTCTACAAGAGGTTTTCCTTCTATATGAAGAACCACTGTAGCAAACAGAGAAGCACATTCTCAGCAAAACTTCTATAACTTCTATATTATACCCAAAATGAGCTATTTGACCTAATGACCTAGCATGATTTCTTAAGAATTGTTTGTAGAATGATACATCTGCTTGTATGTTGGTGTGGTGTAACAGATAACATCTGCCAGTTAGTTATTACACCATGTAGGAGACTGGGGTTTAAGCTATTTGACCTAATGACCTAATATGAGACTGGGGTTCGATTCCCAGTCTGGGTGCGCAACACCAATACGAGCCCTTGGGCAAGACTCCTAAGACTGCATTGGCCCACCTCAGTAATACGAGTAACTTTGGATAAGAGCACCAGCTAAATGCCATTAATGTAAATGTATTTGAAGAACCATGGAACAGTAGTGCGGAAAACTGGTTCTTTAAATGTTTGATGCCATAATGAACCATTTTGTAAAATGGTTTATAAAGAGACATCCAGAGATGAACCATTTAACCAAGTAAAGAAATACTTAAGCATTCAAATCATATATAGAATAGTTTCTTGCATTTTCATGGTTGTATATAGAACCACATCCTTTACTAAATAACATTTTCGGGGTGCATTTTTAAGCACTCAAGTGGTTCTTTGAGTTGTAATGGTTCTATATACAACCAATGTCCCTTTTTATTTTGAAGAGTTTATGCAAACAGTCCGCTACATGAAAAGATTGTACATAGAACAACAGCTTTTATTAAAAAAACCCTTGTGTATTTAACAACCCCCTGCCCTGTTCTTCCACTCCCTGGCCACTTTATTAGAAACCTCTACCTTGTGCTTCCACTTCCTGGTCACTTGATTGGAAACCCCTGCCTTGTGCTTCCACTCTCTGGCCACTTTATTGGAAACCCCTGCCCTGTGCTTCCACTCCCTGGCCACTTTATTAGAAATCTAAACCATGACCAGCTTTAGAACTGATGCTTTATTGTGTTTCAACTGGTCTAATCTTAAACTGTTAACCTGTTTCAGGTACACTGCTGCTAGTGTCAGACACCTCTAGTCAAGTCAAGTCAAGTCAGATTTATTTGTATAGCGCTTTTTACAACTGTTGTCGTCACAAAGCAGCTTTACATAATTAGTAAATAATAAAAGACAGAGACAAAGAAGAAATAATGTAAGACATGATGGATCAAAGACCTCCAGTGAACAAGCCAACGGCGACAGTGGCAAGGAAAAACTCCCTCAGAGCTGGAGGATGAAACCTTGGGAGGAACCAAGACTCACAAGGGAGACCCGACCCATCCTCCTCTGGTCAGAGCTATTTAAACATTAATGATAAAAAATTACCAAACCAGATACAACAGATAGTTAATAGTGGTGATATTAATAGTGGCAGACAATCTACTATATTTACTCTAGTAAATATATAAGAACGCCTGAACCCCTTTTTTAAAAACTGTATGCAAACAAACTTTTTTCAGGGTGCATTTAGTGCAGTGTTTCCTTGGGTTCACCACAGTTCTATATAAAACCACTGCTTTTACTAAAGAACTTGAAACCACCCCTTTTTGTTTTAAGAAAGCATGCAGACATTCTTTTAGATGGATGGATGGATGATTGAATTGACAGAAGGTAAAAGTAACTGAAGCTATTGGCCATGTTGAGTGAAAACCGCAACAGCTTCTAGTCGCTTCACACCAAATCGAGAACAACATCTGCTACTTAGGCTTGTTTTTCCGCGACAAGACACCAAAGGTTATTTAAATTACCTGCGAATTGTTTTACTGACAATTACACGCAACAAACCAACAGATGTCTCAGTTAATTACCTAAATATCTTAAAGCGCAAATATACATTTTTTTTCTTTCCTTCTTTCCTCCTCGTCACTGTCACAGTCTTTCTTGATTAAAAAGCGAAAGAGTCAACTTTCACCAAAAAAATGTCCATCTGAAAAAAAAAAAACTGCAGCAAGGAGCTTTAATAAGGCTGTTTAAGTATTCAAATTTCTACAATTCTAGCAGACCGTTTGAACTTCCTGCCAAGGCTGTCAGGGCCCCACCTCCGAGCTCTGCACTCAGGCAGAACAGCGCGTGATAAACCTGATAAAAATGAACAAGCGCCAAAAAAAAAAAAGAAAAAGAAAAACGGACGAAATTAAGATGGACGCCCCGAACAGAAGGATGCGATTTGAAATCTTCGCTACTGTTTTCTGCGCTAATGCGGATGAAACTCTTTATTTGGACAGACATGAAACAAAGGTGTGTAAACACAGCTGATGCGTTTCCAGCGTCACTTCAAAGGGCGCCACAGCTTTTACATTTGAATTTCAAAGCCACTTCGGATGACACACATTCTTCTTCATTTGCGTTACAATAATTCAACGGGTAGCAAGCTTTTTATTTTTCTGTTTTTTTTTCATCCCCTTTATCACTGCACTTTCTGCCTCTCACTCTCCCTTTCTCTCTCTCTCTCTCTTTCCTTCGATGGCTTCCGGAGGCGTCTCTAGACTTCAAGGTTGCAGAGAGAGAGAGCATCAGTGCTTTACGAAGAGCGAGGTGTCTGCCATACATATTTAATAGCGGAGTATATGATTGAAATTGGGTGGTTGAACATGAGCGACTGTAAATAATGAAAGCGGCGGAGGTGGAAAAAACACACAAAACAGCAATGAAACAAGGTTTTTGTACCGGCGCTACATATTTATCGTCAACACAGAGCGCTCCCCTGTACATGCTGGCTGTAAATCTCTCCGATTAGTGCCACTGCAGTTAATCTAACTGTCATTACATGCCGTTGCATTGCACCCCCCCAAACCTCCCAACTCCCCCTTCCTGAGCGTAATGCAATACCTACACAGTTACGGCTACGTATAATAGAATAAATAACGTTCCGTGATAATCTGTGACCCAGATTTTGAGACATATCATACAATTTAGCCATCATCTGTCTGTCAAATCGCAGCTATAGCCTTTGATTCCACATCAATAGAAACAAGACAGATCATACACGCGGCTGTCTGCGAAACAGAGGAACCCTCTTGTTACAGTGGAGCTGCATTCTCATTAAAAACTGCTAGATGCGAGCCGGTGTGATTGCCGTAAACTTCAAGCCTGTTAACGTTACACAGAAGAAAGGGTCTGCGGCCGACGAGGACAGTTCTCATGCATCTCCGATGACTAAGAAAACCCTCATTTTGAGCAAAGGAAACATACAAAGCAATGCTGTTTAACAGTCATTGATTTCATGTGGACATATTATTTGATCAAGCTAGAAAGAACCTACCATGTAGTACTTAGTGTAGAAAATTAGGACACCCCATTAAAACCTTTGTCTTTTTGGACATGTTCAAACATATGGACAGTTGATTTTCATTTGAACAACACTGAAAGATGGAGGTAATATAACTAAACACACACAACTGAAGAAATGTCTTTTTAAAATAATTTATAAAATGTAATTAATAGATCTTTTAAAGAAATTGGGGATCCGAGTGGCTTAGCAGTCTATTGGCTGGCACTATGGCCGAGGGGTGGCGAGTTCGAATCCTGAGTCATCAGTGCCTGTAGTCCGAGAAGCAGAATTAGCCGTGACCTCTCCAGGTGGGCAGCTGCCCCGCAATGTTCGAGAGGAGGAAGGGCTAGCTTCGCATGTATTAAAAGAGACATGTGTAAAGTCGTTACCCTTCTTGTGTCGGGAGCATCGCTAGTGCTAGTGCAAGGGGGCTCTATGAATGGGTGGGTTAACTAAACTGGGAGAAAAAGGGACCAATTCGACAAAAAAAGGCAAAAAAAAGAAAATTAGAATCAGGAGCGCCATGATAGAACACGGTTAGTGAGGATTCTGGAGGAGCCTGTCTTATTAAAACTTCAGACACCTCAGGTTTGCTCTTGTTTGTTATAGTGAGTGGTATCACAATATCACCAGATCCAGGGAGCTCTTTGAGGCTGTAGATGCAGATGAGTCTAGGAAGGACATCTAACCAGGTTCAGCCCAAGAGCAGACTGCAAGACGTCTCCACAAAGATGTCCCCAATAATCTTAAAATGTCATCACGGGATCTACAGATAGCTCCTGCCACAGTACAGCATCTACCATCAGAAAGAGACTGCATGCGTTTGATTTTCAGACATTTTCGAGGTGTGCAAGGAAGAAGCCTTTGCTGTCAAAAAAGAAATAAATTAATAAAAAATGACTAAAGTTTGCCTGAGAACACCCAGACAAAGACCAGGACTTTTGGAACCATGTGCTTTGGACAAATGAATCTTGAGTCTTGCCCGGATGTCCTAACTTTTGTTCAGGTGTATGTGTTTAGTTATATATTACCTCCATCTCTCAATAACGTAGATCAAATGTCTGTATATTTAAATATGACAAAAAAAACTCTAAGGATTTCATGGAGTGTCCTAATTTTTTCACCTGACTGTAAGTAGTTTTTTATTAATAATGGGAGCCACAAAAGTTAAAGAAAGAGTTCTCTCTTAAATTTTTCGTATAATTACAAGATGATCTGGTTTCTGCCGACCCATGAAGCTCATACATTGCCACATGTGGTTCTATACTCTAAAAAAGGAGGAAACCCTGTCACACTACTTGCTAAACTTGTGTAAGTTAGACAAGTAGGGCTCTAATTATTCACTACTTTACATTTTATCTGAGAGACTGCAACAAACGCGGCAAAGACAGCCACGCATGCTTTGCGTTGTGTCGTTGTTTCTGACTGAGTGTCACTTTCTTCAATGGGTTCAGAAAGCCTGCTTCAGATTTGAAGTGCCATACTGTACTGAATCATAAAACTGGATGTCTACCTTATAGATATTCAATTAAACTCAGTGCACCATGGATTTTAAAACAAATCCCAATTATGCCTCAGGCACTGCTACAGACTGCTACTGCCGTGGAAAAGATGGCGAAGGATTCTAAAGTACCGAAGCTAAAACTAATACAGTTAATAATATATATGAAGTAATGCACACTCGCTCTCTTAATTCATAATTAAGAAAGTACTAACTTTTTCACTGCAAAAGTTGAACTGCAACGTCTGACCTTATTTCCAAGTAACTTGTAACTACGTTCTATTTAAACGGCAGTTGCGCAGGTGGTACTGAATAATCTGAGGTGATTACATATAGCACACAAACTGAATAAGAGGCTAAAATACATATTTATGCTATTTGGCAAACACTATTTTTTAATAGTGTTCATAGCAAACATTAGTTGATAGCAAACATTATTTTTGATCATGTTACAGAGGCAGATGAATGTCTAAATGAACATTAGGAGTCTTGCACAAGTCTTTCTGGCAACATGTCCGAATATATATATATATATATATATATATACACATATGCTTGTGGGGTCCTCAGTAGCTCGGTGGCCATAAGCAACTGCTTATATTGCTTATAGTAAGAAATGGCCCTGCTTAACGGTGCAGTGTGATGTTCTTGCCTAGACAGGAAACCCAAAGGTGTTGCCCACTATGCTAAACCACTACCTGCCAGAGAGCTAGAGACTGGGGTTCAGTTTTATAGTTTGGTTGACTAATGAATAAGGAAAAACAAGCTGTGCTCATGGCTTTTCTAAATGTGTAATAATAATAATAATAATAATAATAATATTAATAATAATAATAATAACTGTTTTCTTGATCATTTCTATTGCTCCATTGATCAAAATGTGATAAAACCAAAATCTAGGAGGAAGGCCTGTCTCTAAAACTTCTGCTCCTTCCAATCTAACATATACTATAGCTATACATGCAGATCTTTTTCCTGAGTGTCCTGGGACAAACGTTGAGCACTCCACCACCAATTCCCATCTGTTCTCTTCAGTCTTTTCTAGAGGTTTTTCTTGAATCTAGTTTTCAGTCCTGGACTTTGTAACCCTTGGTAGGTATGACACTACGTGGCCAATCAATTACTTTAACCATTCCCTAAGTTTGCAGCAAAAACGAAATCCAGGTCTGGAAACTGAATTTAAAGCCCAGATTACAAGATCACAACAGTTTATCCCAATTATTCAATACAATATCATCATATCGCCCAACTCTAGGGGAAAGTTTGTGTTTTCCTCACCTCGGCTGCAGCTGGAGCTCAGATCCTGCCCAGGCAGGTCTGCGGGAGCAGCGCTCTTGAATGACGGAACTATACAACGAGTCCTGGCTGCCTGCGAGTCACCTTTACCCTCCTGTAACTCCACGTCCAGTCTCTTTCTCTTAAGAAGTTCTACTAAAGTGCTTGATGAGGTTTCACTGATTTCATTAATCTCCTCACTCCTCTTCCTCTTCTCGCCATCTTCAGCGTGCAGCCCGTTGGAAGGCCACTGGCGCTGCTGGACCTTCACGGGGATGCCGGTGGGGGTCAGAAAGAGGCCCTCACTGTCTGCAAACTTCTGAGAAATGAAAGGTCTGGAGAGGTGTGGTTTGGCCTGAAGAGAGCGGAGAATCTTCCGGTGTTCATTCTCGTCCTGCAGCAGCTCGGTCAGGATGGAAAGGGGGGATTTGCTGACCCCTGTGATTGGCTTCCCAATCCGCTTCAAGTGACCGCGCACGTGATTGGACAGGCCAGTCTTGGTGTCAAACCAGCCCAGACACAGAGGGCAAGTGTGTTCTGTTTGAGACTCTGGCTTGTCTGTTGTGACAGAAAGAAAAAACAATATGAAGGTAAAACATATTTAAAGATTTAACCAAATTTATCTAAAAAAAATAGTACTCCAACTGAAAATGCAGTCGACCAGCTCGTACAAGGTGAGGTGTCTGATGGCCTTCAGTTTTGACATACTGTTATTAATAAAAACAGACAAAACTACAGAGAGGATTCAGGCTGCTTCCACTCAAGATGGTCGATTTAAGTTATGCAATGCACACCTGCTCACTGACAACAGTGTGTCATAATTGATGTTACTTGTCGACCCATCGTGATTCGAGGTAGGGATATCATAAGAACTGATACTCTGATACCAAGAATATACCAGAATATTCCAGATTTAAAAACTATTTTGCTGTTTCTGACATTTTTGAACGACAGAGAGAGACAAGCGCTGAACTGCTCAGCTCGAGGCTTCCTCATGTAATGAACGAAGACACAAGACCAAGGGGGGTGGGTGCGGTGATGGTCACGGTCATAGCTGGTCTACCATATATGGAAAGGAGGGGCTGCTCTGCCTTTTAGATTTTTTCAGATTATTTTCAAAATAAAAGTCGAGAAAAAAACTAGTATACACAATACATTTTACTAACAAATAAATAATAAAAGATATTGAGATTCTTAATATTATTTGGACTACTTTCAAGAATAATAAAGGACATATTATAAATATTCTTTTTTCAGTTCTCCATTTACAGCTCAAAATGACTCTAGATGATCATTTTCCAACAGGATTCATGAGATGTCAACTGTGATTATACTCTTTTCAAGCAAATACAACAGAACAATGCAGCAGTAAATTTGACCAAGTTTGATATACATGGTCAAGTTCATGCAAATATCTAAATTCTGTTAATATGTACATCTCAAATTAAGACAAATTTGAGTGGACTAGGATCTCCTGAACCTAATCTGGCATGTTTGAGTGTGACCAGCTCCTAATAGTCATATTTATGTGAATAAAGCTACATCCAACTATGAAAATGTCCTGCAAAGTTGCCTAGTGTGCTAAGAGTCAAATAACAGTGAAATTTGTTTATTTAATTGGATTTATGTCTTGTTCTGGTATCGAAATTGGTATCAAGAATCCGAGAATGTTAGTCATTTTGGTACCAACTACTAATTTTCTGTGTTATGATTTAAGCACACTTGCCTTAAGCTAACTGGTGTGGTTCAAACTTCCACTACTTGTTATCCCCACTAAAAGCTCCATAGACACGTAAGCGAAACTAACTAACCAATTTTGGACTTCAAACATGTCTCAGTTGACTGACTACAGTTGTAGTAAACAGATCCTTGTGTAAATAAGATCTCGTCCCAGAACTAATCACTTTAAGTGCAGGGTTTAGCTTTCCTCACAACCACAAATCACCTTTACGGATTCTTTTGTTCAGTGATGGTGCTCTTCTGCGGATGCGCGGCTGCCGGTCCTGGGAGGCCACCTGTTCAGCTGACAGCATGTGACGAGCATCATAACTCAGCCCCAACCTGTGCAGATGTCCTCTCACGTGATTGGACAAACCCACCCCTGACTCAAACACGGCAGGACAGTATGGACAGGACTTCCGGTCTATCTCAAACACGGGGGATGCGCGGTAGCTTGTGTAGGAGTCGCTCAGGTTTTGGTCAGTGAACTCTGGATTGTCCTCACTCACTGTGCTCTCGATACTCTCCTCTTTCACAATGAGAGTGTAAATTTCATCGTCATCTTCCAAGTAGCCATCGTGATCTGACTGATCCACAGACTCGGAGCAGTCTTCTTTAAGCGGAAACCCCTGCTGGATGAAGTGATCGGCAGCGTAGGGGCTGTGGTCATCTTCACTGCCATCCAGAAGGTTTGCCGTGGAGTCATTGTGATAATTAGCGTTGTTAGGGGTGTTGTTGTCATCATCATCATCATCATCATCATCATCATCATAATTATCATCATCATCATCATCATCGTCATCATCGTCATAGTCACATTCCTCCATGGGCTCAGCCTCCAGCCATTCTGGAGACTCTGGTTCATGTTTCATGAAAGGACTCTTAGGGGTGTTGTGATAGGGAATGGACATTTTTCTTTTGGAGGGAGATTTCTGCCTCAGCATCTGCCCCACAAAACTGCCTCTTTCTGAAGGATCTTTGGGAGTGCTAACAGTGCCTTCGTTTAGATGTACTGTTTTGCTGGAGATCCCAGTCTTGGTCGCGAGATGCATGTCAAAACTGGAGAGATATTTTGTCTTTTGTTCGGAGACAGCGCTTTCATATCCTTGATTGTCCTCTTCGACATACGGGAGACCTGTTGTCACATCTATTCTCTCTGTAGGCACAGATAATTTACTTGGCTTGTCACATCTCAGGGAAGATGGTGACAGGTTGTTTGCTAAGCTGCCAAAACTCCACTTGATCAGTGAGGAGCTCAATCCTTTACAGGATTTTTGTGTGCCTTTATCTCTCACATAAAGGTCAGCATTGCCATTGGACCACATGGAAAGCCCTGCTTCAGTTGACCCGTTCTGCTTGTCTTTGAGGAACTTTGGCTTCTGGGAAAGTGGAGCTGAGACATCAGCCTCAGCTTGGCCTGGTGACCTGTCTTGGTCTAACACGGGCCTTGAATGGTCGTCAGCTGTCGCGGTGTAAGCTTGAAGGTCATAATCATAAAGCGGCTCTTTGTGGACAAGTTCCAAGTGCTTCCGCAACACACTCATATTCTTTGTCCTAAATGTGCAAATATTACAAAGAAATGCGTCAAAGCTTTTTAAAAAACTGCCTTGGCTTGCGCTGAGGTGAGCTGTCCGTTGGTGTGCTTCCATATCCAGCTCAGTCATGGCTGTGTAATCACATTCTTCGCAACTGTGATAACCCTTGTCCTTTTCATGAACCTTGACATGCTGGACAAAAGTTCTGGGGCAGCTGGTTCCGAAGGCGCACTGGGGACACTGCAGCCGGGCGTCTAGGCCCTCTTCCCTCGATTTGTTCAGACCTTTAATCTCCTGCATGAGCCTCTCCCTCCGTGCCTGGTGGATCTGCATGTGCTTGTGCAGGGTGGAACGCTCGCGGAATGAACGCCCACACTCTTTGCATATAAAGGGACGGAGGACGCTCTCCTGCCCTACCTGATTATGCCTGTCTAAATGATACATCATATGCCTATGCAAATGCCTCTTCTCCTTGAAATGAACGTTGCACTTTGTGCACTGGAAGAACGAAGACTCTGACTTTTTGCCTGTTTCCAACCTACTCTTTAAACGCGCAGGTTTGCCACCCACGTAGGCGCCTGCTTCTCCGATGCCGTGGCCTTCATCGCACATGCCTTCCTCACCGCCTGAAACGAACTTCTCCTCGACAGCTGCTTTGTCGCAGGAATTCCCCAGGCGCGAGTCCATGTACTCTTTCAAACTTTCTGGCTCTCTCCTCCAGGCATGTTCTTTGCTAACGGACAAATCAAAATCCAAGTCCCCATCAGTGAGGGAAGCAGAGCTGAAGCTGTCGTTAACTTCTTCCTCGGCCGGGATCCTTTCTACACGGACCATTTTCCGCTTCCTTCTGCTCGGGCTGGCCAACGGAGAGCCGTCCATCTCCATCTTTCTCTTCGCCACTCCCCCCATTACCTTGCCTTTAAACAGGAATCGCATGAACTTCTTCTGAAGGCCCCTGTTCAGGTCTTCATAGTCGTCAGACGAGCTTTCGGACGACTCTGACTCCACGTCCCACAAGAACCCTGTTTTCACGCTCTTTCTTGTCCACAGACGGCTGATTGGGCCGTTCTCCGCGTCGTCCCCCACCAGCACGTCCATGGGAGCCTCTCGCTCACTGCTGTCCGACTCGGATGAGGTCCTTGTGGACGGCGCTTTCAGGACGTGCCCTTCTGGTTTTTGCCAAGTGTCTGATTGAAGCTCGCTGGGAGGCTGTAACACCTCGGGGTTCGTGTCTGTCCCAGGCCAAGGGGACGCGTCTTTGTTGGGGACGTGCGGCTCCTCTGAGGTACAGTGTGAAGCAGGTCCATTAACAAGTGCTCCTGAAGGCAATGAATCGTCTGTGCAGGGGGCAGCCGGGACACCGCCACAGACAAATGGGCTCGGCTGTGCTCCATTTAAAAGGCTTTGGTGAGTGTCCAAAGACTGGCACTGCTGTGGTCCCACACTGCTGATGTTGTTGTTGTTGTTGGTGGTGGTGGTGGTGGGAGAAGACGTGCGACTGCCTGACAGCTCCTGAATGCAATCTTCTGCGGGTTCCACCTCTTTCTCATCCTCTGCACTCTCTTTCACTGCTGCCATGACAGACACACCATCTACAAAACACAATCAGCGTCAGACAGGTCCATTATTAAATCAGGTAAATGACGATTAGGTAAATAAATGAAGAAAGGCATGAAGAAGGGACAAAACTCATTTTGTTAAATTCGAAAGAAAGTAAAGTAAAACCTAACAATTATAACCTTTCAGACATGCAAAAACAGGCCGCTAATTTCCCACCCAAAACGAGAAGGCCATTATTTTTTTTTTTTTTTTTTCTTAAGCCGCATTATGGGTTTCCACACCCACTGCCACCACATCTATTCACAGCACACCCTGCTGTTAGCCCTGGAAACACTGGTGAGGAAGCTTAATTATGTGAGCGCACCTCTGGGATCAGACCTTCCTGTTTCTCCCACTAAAGTTCTCAGCCGCCTCCTAAAATTGACCAATTTCCATGGGAACAAAGTACACCTCCAATGAGATCATATTATTCTGTCTTAGCACACTCTGATGGTGCCAAAGCACATCCCAGCACGAGACTGTTGTTGCTTCAATCTTGACAAATTGGCACACATGCACCAGTGCAACCACACACGCACGCACACACCCGCACACACACACATTCACGCACACCACACAAACACACTTCCCAAAACGCTGGACAGATTGATAGACAGAGAAGAAAATGACATTTTCGAGTGCTGAATGTGGCTCGTCTCGCAGACTTGCACCTCAAAATGAATGACATCAAACTCTCTAATTATTTTGGATGGCTCGCAGCGGTCCTGGATTAGAAGACGCTGCCAAATTTAAGGTGCGTCACACTTCGCCTCACCCCAAAAAGAAAGCACTATACCCTTTCAAGGGTTCCAGGGTTTGCTGTCGACCTGCTAGGCTAAATGTATGCTCGGAGGATTTGACATTCAGCACTGGATGCTCTCAACAGGAAGCTGCGTTGCTAACGAAGTGGTAAATTCAGTGTTAATGAGTGGCTTCACTGTTACCACCTCCAAGGTAAACCTTCCCAGCTCCATATTCTCTCCATCTGTTCGGGTGTGAGGGGCTTTAGGAGGGGGGAACAGACGCTCCACATTTAAAGCAAACTTCACTGCAAGCCCCCGAACAGCAGGGTGGCAAAGCCATCAGAATATGATTTCTGCGTAAAATTTACAGGCCTCATTAGCTGCCAGCTTACACGCCGATCTGTTCCATACATAACAAACAGGGTTCAACTGCAATGCGTCTTTTAAAAATTCATTCGCTTCTATTTACTTCATTTAGTCAATGTTAAAAGGCTGACTTTGCCTTGCTGGAAGCTATTTACAAGGATTACGAGCTTAAATAAATGTGCGCCTCTATGCCGGGATCGATCCGAGGCGATTAGCTCCTTTTCTCGCTCTCAATCTCGCACGTACTCCCCCTCTCTCTCTTACCTCCCCTCTCTCTCTTTTTTTTCAATAATGAAGTTCAATAATGAATGCACAAACAACAATGAATCAGTAGAAGTCCCATTGTGATCTGTCTAAATTAACTGCACAAGTAAAAGAGCACTTAACACTTCCACGACACACACATATGTCACTGTGCTTTCTCTCCCCCTCTCCCTGCTCCCTCCATCAGCACTTGCTCTAACACTCAAGTTACACCTCATCTTGAGGTTACTGCTGAAAAAATCAGAGGTGATAATTGCATATTATCATTACACATTATTCTGCAATCCCAGAAGATAAACTTTTCTTGGATATATTTATTAATCAGAAGGGAATATGAACTAGCTGTGCTCCACTTTGTGTTTTAAACTTTTAATTTCCCTTTCTTTCTAGTTATTCCTTCCAATAAAAACATGCAGTCGAGACGGAAATACATATGGAGCGGGCTCTATAAATACGGATTGCGTTCATAGAATAAAAGAGGACCGTTATTAATCTCTACCTTAAACAGAACAGCTTAAAGTGGGGTGATGGGACAGACCCACATTATTTCTTTTGTTACCAGATCAGTACAGTTCTGGAGAGGTGTAGCGTAGGGCAAAGAAAAGTCAGAAAGGTCTGAGGTATCGCAACAAAGACAGGTGCAGAACAAAGCTGGCCTCTAGAGGTACTAATAATTTAAAACTGTCGCTGTGGATGAGCGGCTTCTGAAGCAATGAAACTGTAGGGCTGTTTCTTTTCCTTTTTGCCTCAGCAGAAACAACCAAAAAAGTGAAATGCAGCCACGGCCCTGAAGGAAGGAAGCACTGACTTACTGACTGACTAGTAAACCGTATGCATGCCTTTCTGTCTGCCTAGAGCCATGTGAAAAAATTAGGGCCCCTATAAAACCTGCATGGAGATCTGCTCTTCATTTAACCAATATAGGGAACAAAGCTACAAAGTTGATGGCTGGAACAAAGCCTGCCATCAGCAGCCAGAGCCAGAGTGAGCACAACTGGCCTTGCTCTCTAAGAGATGGTCTCTTGCTCTCTCTCTTTACATTACTTCAGTGTGATGCTGACCAGCACGTGGTGGTAGATGCAGTACGTTGACAACAACTGTGGCAAGAGCTACCTGCAGATCCAGTGATGACATTTCAGGACTTTTTACACAGCTCTTATAGTTCTACTCTTGGGCTGAACCCGTGAGGACGGCCTGACCTGGCCATGTTGCCAGTTGTTTTAAATCTTCTCTACTTTTGAGGACAGTGAAACAGCTGACTTCTAATTATTCAGAGATCCTGAAAAATCTTTAAACCCATCCACAGATCCATCTGCATCTACAGCCTTCTTGCTGAAGGCCTCAGAGAGCTTTGTGGATCCTGCCATAGTGAAACCACTCACTTCAGCTTCAAATCAAGAGCAAACCAAACTAAATGCCTGAGGCTTAAATTAGACAGGCTCCTCCAACATCCCCTCTAACCATGTTCTAATCACCTGCAGCTGATGTGCTGCTCCTGATTCAAATTCTAAGCATTTTAAGTAGCAATAAATGTGGACGCGGGTACGGATTTCAGATCAACTGCCCGTATGTTTAAAGACGTTAAAAAAGACAAAGACAAAAGGTTTTAATGGAGTGTCCTCATTTTCTCACATGGCTGTATCTGTCTGTCTATCTATCTATCTGTCTATTCGACTGTTGTGTATTGAAATTATTACAACCTTATAATTTTAACACGATTCAAATTTATTACAACACACTTATTAGCAAATGAAAATACTCAAATACAGAACTTGATGTCCTCGATTCGACTCTCACTGACATGTAAAAATAGTGTATTTATAGAGTACTTTTTCGATGAAACGTAGGCAGGCAGTGGCGTTGGGTTCAGCTCAGACTTGTATAAAACCAGAGTGATGATGGGGAGAGAAAAATCTCTCTGGAATGATGAGCAATGCCAAAGAGCACATTTTTCAAATATCTCAAATATTTGTCATTTTGTGACGTCTCACACTGAAACAGGTCCTACACAGCGAGGTGAGTAAGCTTCTTTGCGATCTTCCAAATAAAATAAACCCAAGCAAAGAAGGAACTCAAAGTGTCAGCATTACATGCAGCACTGAGCGGTGTCAAGCTCAGACTTCAAGTCATAGTTTGGGCAAAGAATCTATGCAAATTTACACACAATCAGCCAAGAGATGTTTGCTGTTCAAAGTTCTCTTCCCTTGGTTTTGCTTTGGATCTATGAGGTTAATAAGTACTTCACAGTAGGTTTCTACACATTATGACATTCTGTTATGTGTAAAAATGTAGCAAAATTCCTTGTACAGCTCAAAACTGTAGTAGCAAATATGAGTTCTGGTTATACTTTTGTCATTTACCCTTGAGGAAAACTGAGGAAAGCTGTGTAAATTGAAAAAAAAAAAAAGAAAAAAAGATTTTTGGACATACCACCAGAAAAGTTGGGCTCAGTACAAAACAGTCCCCCTAGCCGGCTGATAAGAAATCAGTACCCAATTACCTCATGAAACCCATGCACATGAATCGCCAGTCTGCTCCAAATGGACGCGGTGGTGCGCGTCATCTCTGCGGTATACACTTTTCTGCTTTAGGAAGCACTAAGCAGAAGTTCTGCAGCAGTTCGACTAGTTGCGGAATTAATCAAGGGAGGTTATTAAACAATAACCTGCGAAAGATGCTGTCTCTCAGCGTTCCGAGTGAAATCTGAAAGTGCACGGGCAGGAAAAGTTCCCTTTTTTGAATGGCGGCCCGAACGAGGGCTCCGAAATAACTCCTGCTTTATTACACTAGCTGCTCGCGAGCTCGGGTGCTGCTGGCTTAGAACAACTCCTGCAAAAAGAAACCTCCCTCAAACAAACCAGTGCTTATCTAAGAAGCCGAGACTGACAACTCAAATGTCCTGGATAGCACAAATGGTGAGATGCTGCCTTTTCCCCGGACGGGCACTGAAAGGCGCGCTGATGCAAAGTTGCAGCAATGTGAGCTCATCCGGATTAAAAATGGACCACAGGAATTCGGCCCTGAACTCAAGACACGAAAGAAGAGCGTGTCCTGTCCTGATACTGCAGTCTTTGTGTAACCCCCTCAAATTAAAGGAGGTTCAACACCTATTCGCCTCTCTTGCGTGCGCCTTCTCTCCAAGGCCTATGCTCATCAACCTGCTCCCAAAATAGAGGGCGAAACGCGAGAGCACAAGTTAAGGGTCGTGGGGATGGTGGGTTTTGACACTGAGGGGGGAAAAAAAGGGGTGGGGAGCAAAAAAAAAAAACTGGGGGTCTGATAAAAGGGGACAGGGCGCGAGTGACAGTCAGGTTAAGACAGAAGTCATGTTCAATAGCAGGTACGGAACATCAAACAGCGAGTTCACAGGAAAGCCTGTGCAACCTTGTCTTGAAGGAGGATTTTCTGTTGTGGGGAGTAGATTAGAGCTGCCGCGGCGATGCTGACACGGCCTCATTTGCTGCCCCGTAGTGTTAGGAGCGGGGATTAAACCATATCAACTTTGAAGCCTTAAACAATACCTTTCAAAATTAAAGGGATTAAGGAAGGATGTCTGATGGGGATTTCCCGAGGCTTTGTTAGTTTAAAACTTCCATCTCTTTCCCTTAAAGAGGAGAAGTGTGCGAGAGTGGGAGAGAGAGGCAAAGAGCGAGAGAGAGAGAGAGAGAGATAGCTCGAAAGGGTGGTGGTGGTGGTGGAGTTTGGGGGGGGGGGGGGGGGGGGGCTCAGCAGGTCTGAGGTTTCCTGGGCATGTGACTGTTTTAATGAGAGTAACTCTCACGCTGAGCTGAAGAGGGGCAGAAGCAAACACACGACCCCGAAATCAGCAGCCTGTCTCGCGCCAGACGCCGCCTGTAAGTCAAATGACACAAAATAAAGTTAACCACCCCCCCCCAAAAAAAAACTCCTCAACACAGCTGTTGCATCATCCTGTTAGTTTTAAAAAGTAGTGGCACGTCTGTTAAATCTGGGAAAAATTCACACCGATTGTTGTTTCGCCGTCATGTTAATATGCATGAGGCGTGCAATGAAAAATACATCTCCTCGGCTGATGCGCTGAAAAGTAGCGGGTGCATGCTCCACGGCACCCATGTCTTATTTAGTCGTAGGGCTGGATGTTTCCCTTTATTAAACGCGATGCTTACCAGCGTGCTGCTTCAGATACTCCGGGACTGTGCGGGCTGCACGCTGTCTGTGTGATCGAGGGCACGCTCTCCACCATCTGTCTCCGCTTGAGTTATGTGAGAAGAAGAAGAAAAAAAAAGAAGAAGAAAACGAGGAAGAAAAAAAAAAAAGAAAAAAAAAACTAACTTTGTCGCTGCTGCTTTGCTGTAGAGGCACGTGACCGATCAGATGAAAGCGAGTCAATGTCAACGCTCGCCTCCAAATTGAGGATGGGGATCAGGTCTAGCGGCGTGTTCACATTTAGAGAAATGTCAAGAGCCGCAGGTATCAGGACGAAGCGCCTCTTATTAGCTTTCATTAAAATGTAGTGTGAAGTGCCGGCGAAGACATGAGCTACATAAAACAGCATAAGAGAGCTAAATTAAAGTGGAGAGGACCACTAATTAACTACATTAACTGCAAGCATGACTTCCTCAACTTTGCTGAGCTGGGTGGGGGGTGGGGGGGTATAGGGGGCTATTGTACAAAGCAGGATTTCTCAGTAAACTGGATAACCCGCGCCAAAAACGGAGCCACAAACTGTCCAGTAGACTGTTAGAAATGAAGGTGCCAAAAAAAAGGGGTTCTTCAGAAAGCTTCCAAGATAGCAAGCAAACAAGCTCTGGCCCACACTGGCTGCTTTCAGACTCTGGCTCACAAGCTGCCAAGGAGTGACGCCGACGACTTGGTCCGAATATGCGTGCCGGAAACACTGTCGCAGCTGAGTGCAGAGCAGTTGGGCCGGTTCCTGCCCAAAATAGAAGAGAACACTTTACAGCAGGTAGGTTTACAGTTCAAATGGCCTGACAAACCTTAAACAATCTGCTACAGGGGATCGGTTGCGGCCCACAGTACACCTGCCATTGCCATAATTGGCCTGCAAGTGCCTTAGCCAGGCCTTATTTGGCCCAGAATCTGGGTTTGTGAGCGTAAAGGAATCTGCACATGCTCTAAAGCCTCTAGGGATGTAATGATTCTCAAAATCCGATACAACATAGTGAAGTCTCAAGCTGCTAGACTTTTTCATAGCAGTTAGAATCAGGACTTGCTATTTAACCTGTATCAGAAAATGGTTTAACAGATATGGCAGCTGTTGATATCTTTATCTAGATGTATGGTTGTTAATGTAACTGTTAATGTAATTCATCACTCACATCCATGTATACTGGCAACTATGAGCCTGTATATTCAAAGATTTGTATTGTTAACTTGACTTCATGTGCGCAAAATATAAATGACAAAATGAAAATACTTTGTATGTTAATATGTTAATGCTCCAATTTTAGGGCTATTAGAGAATTCAACGTGATAAAATTGCAATATTTTATATACTCACGATCTATCGTGTCCCGATCTAATCCCTCTACCCACAAGCTAATATTTCATTCCCAAGTAAAAAGCTAGCCACAAGCTCTTTACAATACAATACGATTTAATAACGTTCAACTCAATGCAATAATCTGTTTATTAAGTTGTTCATCCAAACCTTAATGACCCCTTAATGAAGTGCTTCCTCAAGTTCCCATATACAGTATTCAATTCCTAAAATCATTATTGAGTCACTACTGTAACATAAGCCATTTGCAAGGGATGCGTTGTTAGAAATGTGACTAAGAGAGAGAGCAAAGGCGAGCAAAGAAAAGCACAGCCTGATCTTTTAAGTAGCATTTTTTTATGTTGATGTAACCTAGGTCCAGAAACAGTGAGAACATGCTTCTCTGGCAAAATAGCATGTTGGCACAACATCCACTAATGAGAAAAGCTTCATGTATGAAAAGATGGGTCCTCAACAGCATCCACTGCATCAGCATTCAACGTATCAGAAACTGGAGCTGGGCAAGATGACGGTATTTTATCTTACCATGATAAACACAATATACTTTTCTAAGCATATCGAGGATGTCATCAGTGCTTAAAGAACACTGGTCAACTTTTAATTACAGTAATTTTACTGGTTTAACTAGATGAAGTGCAGCACATTTTGAATAAACATCACTGTGTTCAGTACGGGACAGTTTTTCAATAGTAGTTTTTAAGAATGTGTCACTATTAATGATTTTGTCGGTGATCATGGATATTGTGATAAATATCATATCGTCTTTAAATATCATGATACAATATTATGATCATATCGCCCAGCCCTAGTAAAGATTTTGACTTGTCATGAACATGCTTCATTTTTAACAGTGTTGGGCTGCCCTAGACTTCGCCCTCCCTCTATTGAACAGGTTGGGCATTTGGCTCAAGCTATCTAGCTAACTGAGAAATCTCACTGAGATACCAAAGGCGGACATACACACACAAATAGCTCCTGACACAACAAAATAACCTCCCCAAAATAAGCTCCCTTTCCCACCACTTCACCCTGCTAGAATGCAACGGGATGCCTAGGTTTGATCACTGACAGTAGTTTCTTTGAAAGACAGTAAATTAAAGATGCTTGCACACCCTCAATACAGAACTCCTACATTAAGTTTAGGTTCCGTCTCTCCAAAGAACTCATTTTGATGAGTGTAGCTGGAATAGATGGGAAACAAACACGATACACATACTGCACTGCTCTAAATCAGTTCTGTCAGCTCGTAGTCTATTAAATCCTTCAAAGCCAGTCACACTGACCTCCAGCCTAACAAATTCTGACTGCCTTACAATACACAGTGTTGATCAAAAAAAAAGAGGAGAAAAAAAAAGCACCACTAGGTCCCAACAGCACAGGGCCTTCTGCAGCTAACTGCGGACCACCTCCACCAAGCAGACTCCCCGAGGATATTAAAAAACCATCACTTTCTTATTATTCACTGCTGTTTGTCAATGGCATCCATTAAAGCTGAATGAGGAGGTGGACCCTGCATCGCAACCGCTCATTAACACCAGAGTGGCCCTCAATCACAGGAGCCCTACAACATATCAAAAGAGGGGCCGCGGCGGAGGAGGAGAGGTGGTGGTTGTGGTAGTGGTAGTAGTGGTGGGGGGTGGTGGGGGATTTCCCCAATAACCCTGAGAGAGGCCTCATGGAGAGATGTAAATAGCCTCCCAAGAGAATCCCGGCAGGCTGTGAAGGAGATGCTAGCTGGGAGGCGACAGGAAGCTAATGAGTATAATGGTAAATGTATACGAAAGAAAGAGAGAGAGAGACAGAAAGGGGCGGGGGGCACTTTCTACATCCCCAATTAATATGATGTTATCAGTGCTGGTGCTGGTTGGAGGGGTGTGTGCGTGGGGAGAAAGGGAAGGGAGGGTTGTGCTGTTACCCCCTCCACTTCCCTGCTTGTACCTTCTGGGCCTGGGTGCCATTCAACACCAAGCAAGGTCATTAGTCCTGCAGGGAGGGATACGACAAGTTAAAGATGCAATACGCCCAAGATCAAAACGCAACTGACCAAATCAAAGAGGATCAAAATGTCTCTTCTGATACACAACAGATAAAGCAGTCTCTGTAGGGCTTTTGTTGTTTGGAGGTTTTGTGCATTTTATTTTCTTTGTAGCTCCGTAAACCATATGAGAATTACAATCAGACAAAAGCTGAAAAAAAGCTACAACTAAAAAAGCACCTTATTTAAATTTAAAAAGTATGACAAACTACTCTACTATATATTAGTAAAACTGAACTGAATAAAAATGTAATACTTCAGAATGTAATGTAATGCTTAAAAAACTGTACAGCTTAAATAATGAACCTGAAACTATCACAGCACTTCAGAGTAGAGCTGGGAAATATCACAATATTTTATCGTATTGTGATAAATTTTGTTATCGTGATTTACAATATACTTTTCTAAGCATATCGAGGATATTGTTATTGCTTAATAAACACTGTTTAGCTGCAGGTTTCATTATAGACAGTGTAATAAGACTGGTTTAATTCAATTAATTGGAGCAGATGTTAAATAGGAATCACTGTATTCAGTACGGGAGAATATCTAAATAGCAGTTTTTAAGAGTCTGTACACTACTGATGTGTTTAGTCTTAGATGACTACATGTATCGTGATAAATATCATAGTATTTTACCACACTGCCCAGCCCTAGTTCAGAGCTAGAAATATCAACAGTTAAAAACATCCAGGGGAGGCTAATGTTATTGTGGCTCGTAAAATAAAACAAAAATAAAGATTAATTGATGATTAATTTAGGGGTTGATTAATGTTAACTGCTGAGTTATAAAACTATTTGATGTAATCATTTATATTTATTTAAATAAAAAGTTTAGACCTACATCAAAACACATTTCAACAGCAATAAAATGATACAAGCTATGTTTATTAAATAATGGCAGTATTTTCCTGATGTCTGTGTTCACTTCCACTCTTGACCAACAGATGGCCCCTTTTTCACCACTTCACTTAATACAAGTCACACCCAGAGACGCATCGCTGCTAAAAGCTACAAATGTATAAAAGTGCAGCCCTGTTTCAAAAAAGACATAAAAGAGTGTTATTCATCTGATTAAATATTCAATATTCTATTTGAAGAGTTATAAAAATGATCTCTACAAAGACAAGCGTCAGTCAGAAAACGAATGTGCAGTGGCTAATAACACTGCACATGCCACCATCCCTAGGCCACAACCATTCATATGATCTTTCCTTTTTTAATGGTGCATGTTTTAAGCACCTCACTTCCAACTGGACCACAATTCCTTCATTAGGCCAGAACACAAGGCAATGCTAACATAATCAGACAAAATCCATTCAAAGCTTGGGATTCCACCAAAACCTCTGGTCATCTGGCAGTTAAACTAAGGAGCAAACTTTTACCTTTGCCCCTTTTCAGTCGATGGAAAAAATGTGGATGTAATTTTGGTTAATTGGTGCTCGATGGGAGGAAAACGAGCCTTGTCGATTGAACATTCTGGAAGCCTTGGTCATATTGATCTGGGAATCTCTTACAAACGCCTCTTTCCCAGCGGAGTTCGGCTATCTTTTAGGTTTTGTTGAGAAAATAGGCACTTTACAGGAATCTTCAGAGGCTTCTATTATTGTCTATTGTGTTAAACAGAACAATAACACACCAGACGCTCTACAGGCCGGGGTAAGATAGGAGGTATGGGAGTTCCTGTAGATGAAGGACACTTTGACCACTACTTATGGCCACTTCTTCACACTTCAGCATAGACACATTCTTCATGTTGAAAGTCTACTTCCTAGACTGTGCTTACCTACGCCGGCAGGTCTCTTGAAAAGCTCCTTAAGAATTAATATCTGCAAGGTTCTATTAATGTCGACGATGTGTGCTACAAGAAAAAAAACATCTTCATTGGGTAAATTAGGATGTTTTTCTAACACCTGTGCGTGTAAAAATAAAAAAATAATAAAAAAGGAAAGACAAGACAACTATTTCAGATGATCATTGTTTATTATGAACCTCCATCTGAGGGCATGTGAAGAATTAGTGATCCAATTCTGCCCCCTAGTGATGACTCTCACAGTGGCATCTCTTGCACCCCTGAGAGGCGGCGAAGCTTGGTTGATTTTGTATGTATATCTAGAGGTTTGGAGAGGAGGTGTGAGCTTTTGTGTTTTGCGTAATTCCCTTAATGAAGTGCTTAATTAAGGGAAGCCTCTCGTTCGCTTATTCAGGTGTGGATAAGTGAGAGCTACTGGGACACCTCAGCGAGCCTTATTCACGCCTGCTTCATCAGGTGAGGGAACATGTTACCCCACTAATCGTCAACATCACAAAAGGCTTCCTGGATGTTAACGTTAAGAGCTCGCCATGTCGAGCGAGGGAAGGGGAAGGCGCTGTAGTAAAGCGAGGCGTACAGTGGTAGGCCTACACATTCAGCTCGGGGCAAGTGTAGATGCTGCAAGTCAGACACATTTCTATCAAAAAATCATGGCAGATATCCCAGAACGAGCTTCAGAGAAACAGGCCTTTTTTTGGCACTGAGAGCAAACACAAGACACATATTTCTAGATATCTTCTCAATTTCTCCAACGCCGGGGAGGCGGCTCACGGATCATCGTCCAATTACACAAAATGATTCTGTCAGTTTTTTGCACACACAGGATCCCACCAAGAATCCCACCCCGCTCCCACCTCCTTTTTTGGCATTTTGTTGTGCGTGCTAGAAGTAGATGAAGGTTGCCATGACAAGGTTGCCAGGTTTCCAGGCTGACGTGCCGAGCTGAAGTTTCTGACACACGTAACTGACAGCCCTGATTTCATTTGACTGCTGATCACACCCAGCTATAGTATCACAGCAGTTCACACATTCAGTCTCGGCTCAAAGTGTTGCGACACGCCACCAAATGTCTGCGACATCACACACTGGCGCGCGCCCGCGCCCGCCTGACACCGTGTACACCCAGGGTGAGCTGCTTCTCTGTGTAACAATACTACAAAACACTATCACATACAACCGGTAGGCAGCAACTCAACATCTATCTGCACTTTCCTACCTGTTTAACTTTAAATCTCAGCAATCTCTCCGCGAGCCGAACTCCATCAAACACACCTTTGACTTAAAACAAAAACTGTAAAAGCAAGAAGTGACTGGGTGGCAACATGGGTCTTACCGATCTTACCGCAAACATTGGCACCATCCAGACGTGGGAATACAGGCCTACAAAAGAGAAGAAAGAAAAGAAAAGGTTCAGTCTGCTTTCTTTAAACACATAACACAAGACTATTTGTGGAGAAAAGTAATGCACTGGATTTTTCTGATATTTCCACACGAATCAAAGGTATTATGTCAACAAAAAGAAGTAAAAGGCGAAATATAGACCCCTGTAGGACTGGAGCCATATAGTGAATTGTATTGCATCATTCAGCACAAGCCTCTTAGTTCAGTGTGTGTGTGGCTACGGGACAACACATTCAAACAGCCCAGAGCAAATACAGGGGTCCTCCATAGCTTATCCTCATATAAGTTAGTTTAAGTTACGGTTGGCATTAGGTTTAGGCTTTGGAATAAAGTTAAGGATATGATAGAATAAGGTTCAAGATTTCATCTGAAATTACAGTTAGGATTAGCTTTAAGATTTGAGTTGAAGTTAGGATGAGGTTAAATTAAGGTTCGGATAAGGTTCGAGATTTCAGTTGAAGTTAAAGTTAAGATTAGGTTTAGGATTTGAATTGGAATTACAGTTAGGATTAGCTTTAGGATTTGAGCTGAAGTTATGATGAGGTTTAGCATTTCATTTGAATTCAGTATGAGGATTAGCTTTAGGATTTGAGCTGAAGTTATGATGAGGTTTAGCATTTCATTTGAATTCAGCATGAGGATTAGCTTTAGGATTTGAGCTGAAGTTATGATGAGGTTTAGCATTTCATTTGAATTCAGCATGAGGATTAGCTTTAAGGATATGATAGGATAAGGTTGAAGATTTCGTCTGAAATTACAGTTAGGATTAGCTTTAGGATTTGAGTTGAAGTTATGATGAGGTTTAGCATTTCATTTGAATTCAACATTAGGATTAGGTTTAGGATTTGAGTTGAAGTTAGGATGAGGTTTAGAATTTCATTTGAATTCAGCATTGGGATTAGGTTCAGGACTTGAGTTGAAGTTACAGTTAGGATTATGTTTAGGGTTTGAGTTACAGTTTGAACGAGGTGTGGAATTTTATTTTAACATTAGGATTAGGTTTAGGATTTGAATTACAGTTAGGATTAGGGTTAAAGTTAAGGTTAGAATTAGGTTTAGGATTTCAGATGAAGTTAAAGTTAAGATTAGAATTAGGTTTAGGATTTCAGATGAAGTTAAAGTTAAGATTAGGTTTAGAATTTGAGTTGAAGTTACAGTTAGGATTAGCTTTAAGATTTGAGTTGAAGTTAGAATGAGGTTAAATTAAGGTTCGGATAAGGTTCGAGATTTCAGTTGAAGTTAAAGTTAAGATTAGGTTTAGGATTTGAATTGGAATTACAGTTAGGATTAGCTTTAGGATTTGAGCTGAAGTTATGATGAGGTTTAGCATTTCATTTGAATTCAGCATGAGGATTAGCATTAGGATTTGAGCTGAAGTTATGAGGTTTAGCATTTCATTTGAATTCAGCATGAGGATTAGCTTTAAGGATATGATAGGATAAGGTTGAAGATTTCGTCTGAAATTACAGTTAGGATTAGCTTTAGGATTTGAGTTGAAGTTTGGATGAGGTTTAGCATTTCATTTGAATTCAACATTAGGATTAGGTTACAATTTGAGTTGAAATTACAGTTAGGATTAGCGTTGAAGTTAGGATGAGGGTTAGCCTTTCATTTGAATTCAACATTTGAGTGGCAGTTAGTTAGGATTAAGTTTAGCATTTTATTTGAATTTAACATTAGTATTAGGTTTAGGATTTGAATTGAAGTTAAGGTTAGAATAAGTATTTGATTAGAATTTTAGATTAAGTATATGTTTAGAGTTTGGGATGAAGTTACAGTTAGAATTAGGGTCAAGATAAGGTTAGGATTAGATTTAGGATTTGAGTTGAAGTTAAGTTATTACAGGTTTAGTTAGATTGGAGTTTAAGTTAGGGTTGGCATTAGGTTTAGGCGTAAGGTTAAAGTTAACATTAAGATTTGAACAAAATTTAAGTTTAAGTTACAGTTAGGATTAGCTTTAGGATTTGAGTTGAAGTTATGATGAGGTTTAGCATTTCATTTGAATTCAGCATTGGGATTAGGTTCAGGACTTGAGTTAAAGTTTGAACGAGGTGTGGAATTTTATTTTAACATTAGGATTAGGTTTAGGATTTGAATTACATTTAGGATTAGGGTTAAAGTTAAGGTTAGAATTAGGTTTAGGATTTCAGATGAAGTTAAAGTTAAGATTAGGTTTAGAATTTGAGTTGAAGTTACAGTTAGGATTAGCTTTAAGATTTGAGTTGAAGTTACAGTTAAAGTTAAGATTAGGTTTAGAATTTGAGTTGAAGTTACAGTTAGGATTAGCTTTAAGATTTGAGTTGAAGTTACAGTTAAAGTTAAGATTAGGATTAGGTTAAGGATTTTGGTTGGTGTTACAGTTAGAATTATCTTAAGGATTTAAATTGAAATTACAGTTAGGATGATATTTTGATAAAATAAAGATAAGGTTAGGATTAGGTTTAGGATTTGGGTTGAAATTACAGTTTGTAGAACATTATTATAAAACACTGTACTCCTATAGTGTTAAATAGTGTCTAATAAACTGAAATAAAAACATTTGCAGTAATGAAAGTAGTATCAAACTGAGAAACTGCTGTATTGTATAATAAATTAAACGTTTACAAGAGAATAGTTAAATGTTTTCAAACTTGTGTTACTTGTTCATGTAGAAATGATGTACACATAAGGATAAAGTAAATTCATGAAATCACTTAACAACCAAATCTGAGATAACAAAAGAAGTACAGTTCACAGTACAAAGAAACATGACCCTATAAAGTGCAAATATCTTATATTTTTGTTTGAGTTCTGTTTATATATCACATAATTCATACTGTTACCATGTTACTGACTTTCTACGTACCTGCAACATAGCATCATTTTGACACATGTAAATAACTCAAGATGAAAGGTGAATAGCCACAATGAAGCCTCCCCACAGCAGGGTTAGTTGTAACATGGTATTACAATTAAATTTCAAAATGAAAACAATGAAAGACCTTATACCCCACATAAATGTCCCCTTCCAGAAAGGTCCATAGAATTGTACAGAATTAACTGTGTTTGCATCGATTTACCAGATGTAACAGAGTCTGTTACAACTAGGCCCTCAAACAGCTGACCTAGACCATGGGGTCAGATTAAACATTTGTAGTCACGTTGATTTGGGCTAAACTGCTCATAAACCGAAGCATTGTGAGACTTGGTATCAAAGTCAAAGTCTGGCATTGAGACAGCTCAAGTCAAGACTGGCCCAATCCTGCCCTTGAACACACCTAAATATAGTTTTGCCAATCTATTGCATCATTTTAAAAATCCTCCCAATATGATATTCTTGCAAAGAAAAGTGGTTCTCCAACAATCTAACTCTGCTTACCTGAGAATTAGGACAGTTAATACTACCTGGAAAATTACATCAGTCCTTTTAAAACATCCGTCCCTATTCTCTCAGGACAAAGCCATATTAACTGCCCTGCATCTCTTTCTCCAAAGTGATTGACACAAGGCAACCGGTCGCTCTCTGTCTGATAGCCTGTTAGGTCCAGTAGCTGAGATAAGAGGCTGTAGAGAAGGTTAAAGGTTAAATCATTCTGTAAGGATGGCTAAGAGTTAGTGCTAGCTTGTTTTGCAGAGAACAAAAACGCTTCTCTCCTCCAGTGCCTCTAACAGACTTATGGAGGTCTCTGTGTTCTGGCTAGATCAACAGCTTACTGAAATATCTCTCCGCCCCGGCTGCAGTTCTGCTGGGTTGCTAATTCAGGGCAGTGTACTCCCATTAAGCCAGTCCCCAGCGTCCTCATTTATAGTACTGTGAGATGGGAGGCTGGCGGAAAACAGAAAGGGCCGGGATCAGTGTTTTATCATCCTGCCTGTTCCAGCGAGGCGCTTCAGCACAAATATTTGACCTTGCAGAGTGAAGCATAATCAATTTGTGGAAAATTGGCCTACAGTGATTCATTTATTCAGTCACGCTATGAAATCTGTCTGCAAGGGACTGGCTTGTTTGTCTCCATATGTGTGTGTGTGAGTGTGTATCTCAAAAAGGCCCAGAATAACAATCTTAAATCAAACTATCATCAATTAGGGGTTGATTTTAAATTCGTCTCAATGTCAAAAATCAATTTTCGAAATGTTAATGGATAACGTAATGTTGACAGAGCGCACATAGTAGAACTCGGAAGTGCAGCACCCTGACAGTCGTGCACATACCAGATATACAAGACGGATGAGTGACGCAATACAGATGCAAATCCTTGGCAATAAAGGTTTCGACAGAGTTTGTAATCTGCTTAGCCCTTTCAGAGTTGGGAGGAAGCTTTGACATCGCTTGCTCTGGTCAACAAGCGAGTTGACCAGCTCTCAGGCTACACTGCTCAACATGACCACACTAAAAGTGGTTTTCACTTCTTTTAACACTTTTATGATCATCCTTAAAGAAAGATGACAAACCTCGAAGGGACACGGCCACTATAGCCCACCTTTCTTTGATGTAGCTTACCGACATCTAGTTTTCATGTAGTAATAATAGTGCTATTAAACAACCTCGTAATTCAGAGGAATGACCTCATAATTCAGAGGATCCAGTGAGATCCAGGAGAAAATTGTAAACAGAACTTAGAACATGATGGAGCTGACTGTTTAAAAACTCATTCATTTCTGCCATTAAAAATTCAACTAGACCCATAGTGACACGTCTTCAGTGGTCTGAAGGGCTGAGTATTGGCAAGAACCTGGCGATATGGACGAGTCTGGGTTTGGCGGTTGGAGGTTGGTACTTGTCAGACTGCATTGTGCCAAGTGTAAAGTTTGGTGGAGGGGGGATTATGGTGTGGGGTTGTTTTTCAGGAGTTGGGAACTTAACTGGCCTGACCTCAACCCGATAGAACACCTTTGGGATGAATAAGAGCGGAGACTGCGAGCCAGGCCTTCTCGTCCAACATCAGTGTCTGACCTCACAAATGTGCTTCTGGAAGAATGGTAATAAATTGCCATAAACTCCTAAACCTTGTGGAAAGCCTTCCCGGAAAAGCTGAAGCTCTAATAGCTGCAAAGGGTGTCCGGACATCATATTAAACCCATATTAAGACTGGGTTGTCACTCAAGTTCATATGCGTGTAAAGGCAGGAGAGCAAATACTTTTGGCAATATTGTGTATATCACAAAACTACAATTTATCAATATTAACGGACACCTCCACTGCACATGTAGTAACACTTTAAACAAAACATTCATACTGTCCCAACGTAACACTCTTGCCACAAGCTAGCCACTGCCCACATGTTAGTCACCAAACAACAATACATTGCCCCCGTCTATTCCTAGTATCTTACTGCTGAGTATTGGCCAATGCTGCTAATTAATATCGAAGTAAAATCACTTTGTTAAATGATTATCGTAATTGTAAAATTGTAAAATCTTTCTGGACTGATTATTTTATATAGTGGCCTAACCATCTGTTAAAATGACAATTTTATTGTGTGTTTAATATCTTATAAAACAGCCTGACGGACCTCCCTAATCATTCAGCCCTGGCTATTTTAAAACACTGCAGTGAAATCACTTCTTGTGATGTGTCATGCCGAGCGATATGACCTCAAATCAATATGTAAATAACTTTAAAGAAATGTCCTCAAGTGATTATATAAGCTGCTCGAGTTGCTCAATTGGCTCGGTGTTTGAGTTTTCCTCAGTGTTGCCCCCATGTCAAAGACTGGACAGGGTGGTACTAACAGAATAAAATAATAATAATAATAATAATAATAAACAACAAATGGGAAACAATAATTAGAGGTTCTGAATGGTGGTCAATGTGTCAATTATGTTTCGGATTTTGTATGGACAACTGACTAGTAATAGATTATAATATATATATGCGGGCCGTGAATAATGTTCACTAATGGTGCCCAAAGGACGCCAGCCGTGCTCTGCTAGAACACAGTGGTAAAAACAAAGGATCGGAAGTGCATCAGACTTAAAATAGCTGATGCTTAATCCAAATCAATTCAAATATGGCGGGATCCACTGGATCTGATCAGAACATCCCTATTTAATGCTTTGTATTATTACTTCAAAACAAATCCAGTTTGATGTACTATATTCGTTTTGTACTGTTTACTTCCAAGTCCTTACAACCCATATGCGATAAACACTGGACAGGTTATTTTCGATTCAACGTGGTCGTGATGTCTTGGGTCTAAGGCTTTTATGCAACCACGATCAATTTATTTGGATTTCAGTAAATTCAGTCAAACACCTATATTACTGGCGAAGTCTTGCACAACAAACCTGAATGCACAGATGGTAAACATGCCAGCGGCGAAATGATTCACATAACCAATCATGATCATATCTGCCATTGGTCTTTTTCTGCCATATCTTTTTTACAAATGTCAAACAGATGAGTCAAAAAGCTCTGAAGTATCTCGGGTCAGAGCGCTGTATCAAAGCTCAATCTTCTAAATGAAGTTGTAAAACTCTCTGTTCTCGGCTGTATCCCAATACATACATTAAGCCTCCTTTCCTGTCTGCTTTGTTTGATCAGTAGCTCATGGCACCACAAATTAGTGGCCTACTCGGAGTCATCATTTGCATGTTTTGTAAGGAGCACACAATAGCTCGATTCTAAGGTATAAAGAGGCATAAAGATAAAAAATGGCCATATAAAATAAACAGGGGCTGCTTTTTGATGCATAATACCACACTTACAATACAAAACAAAATATTACATGCCCCTTCAATTATATACCCACAGGGCCCATTCACTTTGTGGCTTTAATTATCTTGTATTAACCTGCCTAGCCATGTTTATGTGTTAATCAGACCGGAAATAAAGTTTGTTTGAATCTTCCAGATACCAGCTCTCCTGATGGACTGAACTCTCCCGAGGCCTACAGCAGCGCAAGCTTGAAAATCTGTCTCCGAAATTTGGGCAAAATGAGCTCACCATCCAGGAACTTGTCTCCCGCTGCCTGGATTGGAATCAGGCTAATGGCGACTGACAGGCTGTCTGTACTCAATTTTACAAGCTCCGAGTGTGCGAGAATGGAGCCTGAAAAACAGGTAAGGACTGGAGCACCTGTCAGCAGCGAGGGGAAAACGAGCCGAGGAAAGTTCAAGTCTTTGATGCAAAACTATTGCCTCTGATAAAAAAAATATTACATTGTGGCCCAGAGGGCATGGCTGGTAAAAGCAATGCTTATCAGTCAAGAAATGCTCTCTAATGCCAGCATTCAGGTTCAAATCCCAGCTGTGCCACATGCAATCATAACAAACATGTCATGAGTACCTTTCTGGCCTGGTGCTATGCAACGTGCCATCCAGCCTAGCAGAGCAGTCGCCAACCCTACACCTGGAGATCTCCTGAAGGTTTTGTTCCCACCATGTTTAAACATGTCTTATCCAGACAAACATCTTGTTCCGGGAAAGAATCTAATTTACGCAGCTTTCAGCTTGCCACAAATGTAGGTGATCGGCCGAGACGTTTGTTGTCTTATTAAGTTTAATTCTTTAGCGTTTGGCTAGAGCTTTGAAGTTAATGTATTTACATCCACCAATTAGCATTGTGAAAACGACCAGATACAATTAGCATAATTTATCACTCATCCCAGATGCAGCTGATCAGACGTTTGCTTCTTTAGTTCAGAACGGGAGATGCTAGGCTAACACTGCTAACAAACGCTGGATTTAGCCTAGGGACGAACCGATCTGATACTAGGATCAGATATGGGTCCTGATACTAACATCATCAATGGATCATTGGGGCAGATCCATTCACTGAACCTGACTCTCGCACCGCCGGTATTCTAGGCTTCATAACTCAGGATCAGAGTAACCTACAGAGATCATACACAGATCACAGCAAACATCAAACCTGCCGTCGACCTGCAATGATGTCACTGCCACATCTGGAGAACTGAGAAGGAAGGATCTGCTAGTTCTTCTTTGGATTCACAGACTTCAAATTTCAGTAAATCCTGATGCAATAAGTCTGTCCCACATGGTGAAGTACATGGTTTATTCAATAACGGTCTCAGCTCGGTATCAGGTATCGACCGAGGCACAAAGTTTATGTATCCGTGTGGGTATCGGAACAGAAATATCGAATCAGTGCATCCCTATGTTAAACTGTGAACAAGCACATACCTAAAAATCTCTCTCAACCCACTTAAGACGCATCCAGATTAGATCCACTGATTTGTCCATGCAAATGGATGCGTTTTAAAACATTGTTCCACTTTGTACTTTAGTCTATGAACATAGAAAATAAATACAATAAATAGAATTCCCAGCACAGCTGAATAGAGTTCTACTTTTAGCCTAAATGAATAAAAGTCCGGTGTCTATTAGCGATGTTAGCCCAGCATCTTCGGTTATAAATTAAAGAAGCAACATCAGATCAACTGCATATTAAGTAAGTCATAAAGCAATGGTTATTTCGTCAGGTTTTCGTCGTCTCGCTCTCCCCTGAGGCGTTCCCAGGACTCTGCTCCCCTGCCCATAGAAGGAGCTGGGATGCTGGAAGTTGACTTTGCTTGCATGTGGTTTCTGATACAGTAAGACACACTGCTACCTGTAAAAATTAAAAAGTACAGACAATTCAGAGTTCATGATGACTCTAGTGCTCTAGTGCTTTAGCTATGCAACAAACCTAAATTCCTTTGTATAGTCAGATGATTAGGGCATGCCATACAAGTCTACTTTGTAGAATAAGCTTTCTTCACTTATTAGCAACATTAAACTCACAGAGTAAACTGAGAGAAGGGGAGTGAAAAGGAAAATGTGTCAATTTTATCTTTTTGCAAAAATACTTCTTGGCCTAGAGCTAAACGGCGCTAGGCCAAGGATTCCTCAGCACAGGGTTGGTGATCACTGGTATGGTGGAATTTAAAATGCTGTGCAAAAAATGCAATACCAATAATGTAAATAAATATTAAACAATGAATTCCATCATTTTTACACTAGGATGTCAAGTTTATCGATCTGAGCTGATCTTACTTCTGTATCGATCTGTGTTACTATATAATAATACAGCCTCGTGCTGCTAAATAATACTGCTAAAACAGTTTCCATAACCAGACATTTCTAAACTCATTCATTTGGTTTGGTAGCAGCTTTGTTTTAAATAAACTTTATAGAGTGTTATCTATATAATTTAATATAATATAATATAATATATATAATATAATATCTTATAATCCAATCTGACTGACCTCCCTGACCATTCAGCCCCCAGTTCCTTTAAAACACTGCAGTCTAATCACTTTGTGCATGTGTGTGTGTGTGTGTTTGTGTGTAAGTATAGTGGCACACAGTCTGAACTGATCATTGTTTGTCAACTGCTGATGTGTAATAGCTAGTTTATAGTGTGGTGAATTTATTCATTCATGTATTTAAACAGGGTCGTCACACTGAGATTAAAAAAACTCTTTTACAAGTGAGCTCTGGCCAAGACTGAATAAGCTAAACTCAGCGTCAGACGTTTTCTAAGAAACATCTAAAGCCTTGGATAACACTTATAGCACCTCCCTACTGAGTTCTGGCAAATGAAAAAAATGTCCGTCCCACATTAAAGGACATTACAGGATCTTCCCAAAACATGCCTCACATTACCTCAAAGATTCAGATTCGCATCACCATTTGCGCTGACCCAAAACATAAGAAACGTGAAAAGCACTTTTGAGTGTGCTTGTGGGTGGAAGGACGGAATCAGCATGGTCGGTACAGCCTGCAGAGGGAGTCCCTGGCGAGGCCTAGTACGCACCACGCAGGATGCCCAACCTTTTTTCAGCCCTTTTACTGCTTTTGTTTTTTTGAAACTGTAAAAGATAAAAGCAATAAAGTAATATTGCTTTAAATATGAAAGAAATGTGTCATCTTCATGACTTTTGGAAATAAGATCATCTTTTACTCGCTTAGCTATTCACAGTAACATATTTTGTCTGGGGTGCCCAAATTTTTACTTGCCACAGTATTTTCCAAGTACATTGTCCTGTACTTATAAAGTAGTATAGGACAGTATGGCCAATTAAGCTACATTGCAAATAAAAACTACACCCCCCTCCCCCCCAAAATTCAGTACACTTTCACTTTCCTTTTACATTAGTAATGACTATTCTCTGTTCAGTTAACATTACCAAGTGTGCAGATTCATCTCTGCACTTTTTAGAAGCACATTTTATGGAGTCTGCCTGTTTTGATGCTAATGAGAGGACGCAATGCTTGCAGTGTGGACTTTGTATTTCTGTAGTTTAGCACTGCATTGCACTGATGATGGCTTCTCCATTCTGTAGGGGGTTGGTGACCCCAATAGCAGCTGTTTAAGTAGTTTGCTTCACTATTTCTTTTTCTATCCTCAGTTGCTCTTGTTTTGCTCAGCTGTGCTATGTGAACATGTTGTGCCATTGTCTGAATTATTTTTGTTTGAGACCTAAATTGCTCTTCTTTCATTTGCAGCTTTCAAGACTTTGGATTAGAAAGAAGTCAAAAAACACACGCATCACATGTCAGCATCCATTTGATGTCAGTGTAGGGCTGAGCACTATGGCCAAAATGTAAAATTTATATATATATATATATATATATATATATATATATATAAAGGCTTTGAGTTCTAAATGGTTTGCTTGCCTCACAAAATTAAAAAGTAAATGAAGGAATAAGTCTGAAACAGCTGCAGACTGTAAACGTCTAACTTAACAGGGTTAGCAGTAGCTTATTTACTACAAATACACAAATTTACCAAAATAAATACATATTAGGGCTGGGCGATATGGTACAAAAAATACTATTACCTTATATTTAAAGACATTTTTTCACAATACACAATAACACATTGTAATTGTAATCATGAACTAAATACATCAGTAGCGACAGATTCTTAAAAACTACTCTTCAGATACTCTCCTGTACTGAGTACCGTGATTTATACTCAACATCTGCTGCTCTTCATCTTATTAAACCAGTCTAATTACACTGTTGGTAATGAAAGCTGCAGTTGATTTTCAGTGTTTCAGTTTTTTTAAGCACTGACGATATTCTCGATATGCATAGAAAAGCATATTGTGTATCACAATAACACAATTGATCACGATATGATAAAACATTGTTACATTGCCTAGCTCTAGTACATATCATATCATTAGGGAGGGAGGAAAGACGAGAGAGACAGAGAGAGAGAGTTGTTAGAATAGCTCTGTTTATGGTCGGTGTGGCTGTACACAGCTCTCCTCAATGTCTCTTAGAGCCCCTGGTTCACGACCTCTCTTTTAATCTCACAATTGCGAGTTATCCGAAAGTAGCGGTGGGTTTGTGTGTGCTCTCTGGTGCTAGCCTACTCTCACGAGCAACGCACTAGTGCTAAGCCTTTGGGCTGACTGTGCTGTGTTTAAATTACGCAGCACAGACTGTCTGTCTGCTCATTTTGCTGTAATCCGTGATAATACGGTGTGTAAGAAACATGGACCGTAGGACGGATTTGAAACGGGAAGTACCTGTACTGTCATACCGCCCAGCACAGTTTTTCATTTTAATCTCCATCTGCTACATCTGTAACATCCCGTCAGCTCCGCTGAATATAGCCAACATGAGTGCAAACATAAATTAACCTCCTTATTATAAAACATCAGTTGCACTGGTCTCTGTGTGTGCTCCACAAGAATATTGGAAACACACCCATAAAGTGACCAAGAACTAAAAGGTCACCTGACACATTTTTGTACAGTATCTGTTATTATATCTGTTATCATATTATCTGTCGTTTGGTTGACAACCTCAGTGTAAGAAAGTGATGATCGCCTGCAGAGAAATTGTGATAATCTAGGTCAAATCAATCTAGGTAAACTCAGCTATGAAGTACACTATATGTCCAAATGTTTGTGGACACCCATTCTAATGAGTGCATTTCTTTAAGTTGGATGCTTTGCTGACACAGATGTGCAAACACACACACACACGTTGGACTCTTTGGAGCAGATAGACATGAACCTATTGTCACCCTGCCTAATGCCAAACATTGGCTAAGGGGTACAGAGCCCCCCTGCATTAAGCTATAGAGCAGCGGAACTGTGTTTCTCTGGAATGATGGTTGGTGCTTCATCCAATACTTTTGGGAAGAGCTAGGGAGTTGGAAATAAGGTGGGGTGGTGATCATCTAACTGCCTAATGCCAAACATTGGCTAAGGGGTACAGAGCCCCCCTGCATTAAGCTATAGAGCAGCGGAACTGTGTTTCTCTGGAATGATGGTTGGTGCTTCATCCAATACTTTTGGGAAGAGCTAGGGAGTTGGAAATAAGGTGGGGTGGTGATCATCTAACATTCCTGACCTCACTAAAACTCTTGTCGCGAAACCAAATTCTCCCAGTAACGCTCCAGAATCTAGTAGAAAGCCTTACTTGGACAGTAGAGACAGATTCTCCAACAGAAGCAGGATACACCCTTTTTTTAATTCCCCATGATTTCAGAAGAAAGAATGAATAAGCAGGTGTCCCAATACTTTTGTCCATAATGTATGGTGTATGCTTGTGAGCATTACAGAGTCTCAGTCTATAGTAATATAATATTATATAGTAATATAAACTTATAATTACTAGCAGGGCTAGTTTGTAATAATACTAGAGGTGTAACGATACACGTACTTGTACCGACATCAAAACTGGTATGGACATCAAAGTTTGGGGCATACACTCTTACTCGTAACGGACACACAATACACTGTTATTCATTACAGTTATTGGACAAGTAGAGAACTGCTGTAAGGAAATTTTTGGTTATCTATACTTTACTGTAGTAATTATTACTCCATATATTTTCACACAATTATCTGTACTTTCTACTCCTTGCATTTTAAAACTAGCCTCGTTACTCCTGTTTCATTTCGGTTTGTTTTCATTACGTCTTTTCATTGTTCATAAAATAATAATAATTAAATATAAATAATATTAAATATTATTTAAATATTAAATAAAATAAAAAACCCTATTCAGATAAATCGCTTCATCTGGAAAGTATGAATTTGATTGTGGTTGGATGAGAAGTATAAACATATACTATTCCGACACCCTATTGTTTTGTAAGCGATCCATCGTTCCTGCACGTGTCACGTCACACTCCAGCAAGGGCACAGCAGACGTATGTAGCCTAGTATGAAGATGCCCGTGGCAGAGACTCAAGAGAACTCGAGTGAAATGTCCAGACTAAGCACCACATTTACATTCCAGTAAAGCTTATTGATAACATGCCTCTGAAGATTGACTTTTTGCAGCATTACAATACTTATAGGCAACGACTCATCATATTTTCCCTCCACGAAACACATGTTAATGCTCAGTAGTGCACATAGATGCTCCTTTAATATATGTGATATTACTAAAATGGATTCATTTTCAATGGGCAGATATGCAGCTGAAACAGGCAGCCCAACATTTTTCAACATTTTAACAGAACATTATCGTCATTATGTTTTTAAAAAAAAAGTTTTTTGGGGAGGTGGGGTAGTGCACTATAGGCCCCTGTGGTGCGGCCTTAACTTTTGACATTTGTTTTCCTTACAATACTTTTACTTTTATACTTGAAGTAGTTTTGAAACCAGTACTTTTACACTTTTACTAGAGTAAAACGCTTAAGTTCATGCTTCAACTTCTATATAAATATTTTAAACCCTAGTATCTACACTCCTACCTGAGTAATGACTGCGAATACTTTTGACACATTTGCTGAAAAGCAAAAGGAAAAGAAAAATAAATCACACTGTTTAGTGCCTAAAGTACCTAAAGGACCGTCCTTATTATAGAACACCAGTAGCACTGGTCCCAGTACTTTTACCCGTACTCCACTACAATATTGGAAACACTCCCATTAAGTGACCAGGACCTAAAATATCACTTGACATATTTATGTCCGTTACCTGTTATTATATCTGTTCTCATATCATCTGTCGTTTTGATGACAACCTAAGCTAGTGATGACCGTCTGCAGAATAACTGTGCCACTCTACGATATCGCTATGACGTACTCAGCTGTGAAGTACGCTACATGTCCAAATGTTTGTGGACACCCATTCTAAAGAACGCATTCAGCTACTTTAAGATGCGCCCTGTGGTTAACACTTATCACAATATATATCGCAGAAAACATCATTTTTCCCATTCTTTACCCCAATATCGTGCAGCCCTGATGGAAAATATTTACTTTTACAACTTTTACGTGCTACACACTACACACTTACAGTTTTTCCACAGTTCCACAGTTTTGCATAATAAGGGCCCTGTAACGTGGCACTGCCAGTGAGGAAAGGTGAGAGAGAAAGATGACAATTAACAGAAAAAAGAGGTGTAAAGGTTCAGTCAGTCACGTGCACCGAATTTGGCAGATAGTTTTCATGTTTCCACAGGATCTGAAGACAATTTTTTTGCACGTGTTGTGAGGTTACACTTACAACAACTGGCAGCAACATGGAAGCTCGAAAAACGAAACCTCACTCTCCAGCAGCCAAGACGCTGAGCTTGAGAAATCATCGGCCTAATTAGTGGCTTGAGCCACAAGGCTTTAGCTTACAACGACTGAGGCTGACAGAAACCCAACCAGAAGGAAACACCTGATCTGCGTGTTCTGCTTATTTCTTATTTGCACCGTGGGCCGAAGGGCACCTTGCAGGGCCGCACCATCTGGGCTTTGACCCCCTACGGGGCCTGGAGGAAGAAGTGGCTGCTGCAGCAGTCAGATTACTGCAGGCCTGCTGCTGATCCTCTAAATGTGGCTTTTCCTGACAGCTCCCACACGGGACTACGAGAACGAGCTCGTTTTATTTTTACTCTCTTGCCTTTTTTTAGAGGATGGTGATGGTGGTGGTGGTGGAGGAGGGTGTTCCAGGCTGGCTGTAAAAGTACCGTGTCACTTGTTAAAAACGCTCAACAAGGAGAGCGTGCAATTGATAAAAAAAAAAAACAGAGGTGATCGAGTTGCACGAGCTCGTGTTTGCAGTTACAAGCGCTCGCGCGGAGATAACATGAGGCGAGACGGAGAAATGATGATTGTTCGAGAGAGTTGGTGCACGTCTGCACGTCTGCACGCGCTTGAAGTGTCAAAGCTGAGCTCGAGCCGGGTGCAGGGGGAGACAGGCAGGCAGGAAAGGCAGGCGAGGCAGGGCTGGGGCTTCCGCCGCCGCCGCCGCCGCTGCTGCTGCTGCTACTGCTGCTGCTGCTGCTGCTGACACGGGGAAACGGGGGGCTTGCCTTAGCTGCTGATTGACAACGCTTTGGCTAGATCCTGACACGAGCCTTGTAAAGGAGTAGATAAAGCGTCAACTTCCAGGGGGGAGGAAGAGAGAGAGAGAGAGAGAGAGAGAGAGAGCTTGGAAGTGCGCTGACTTGCTGAGCAGAGGCAAAGCCCAACTTTTCCCCCCTCGCCGCGGCTAGCATCGCATTCAACTAGCTAGCTAATTTACAGCTGAAACGGTGAAACGGCTTCGTGACTTATTCATGTTTCCCGCGACGAGCGGAGGATTATTCACACTCCTCTTTCACCTATGAACACCCGCCACTTCCTCGTCCTACACCTCCTTTTCTTTCTTTCTCTCTATCTCTCTCTCTCTCTCTCTCTCTCTCTCTCTCTCTGCATAACCTAACCTGCTCCGTTAGCCTTCATCCCAAGGACTCACAGCAACAACAAAAAAAAAAAGGGCATCGGCGTGTTGTCAACACCCCGCGCTTAGCCCAGCACACCCAAACAAGCCGGGCTCGTCCGTAACCAAGCACAAACCTACCTTAGAGACGCTCGGGCCGAGTAAAAAATGCGACAACTTTGCTCATGACACTTCCATTACTGCTCCATTTGGTCTCCACATCCATTACACTGTCGCCATTTTGCCTACAATTCTGCAGGTTGGACTATAACTCGGAGAGGGGTGTCCGCTCGGAGGGCTTCAGCACCGCCACACCTTTTCACGACGACGTCGAGCGCTTTCAGCCTCACGAACTGACGCGAAGAGCCGGCCGTGGTCTTGTTTATGCCCCTTATCGGGCTAGCTCGAGCGGTCTTCCCGTAGTCAACATAGGTGGGCTTCAGTCTCCGAGCTGGGACCCCTACTCGGGCTTTGGATTATTCCAAAAAACAAGAGGTTATAAAATAGCAGGGTGAAGTTGCTGTGGTCAAGACTGGGCAAAAATGTTTCAGCCAGTGGGCAGAAGGTTGGACTGGACTGGACTGGACGGGACGCAGTGGTCTGCCATTGAGAAAGTGTTTTAAGTGGTTCAGAAGAGTTTAGGAAGCTGATCAGGGCTTTTGCACGTGCTCTTCCTCATTTGTGAGGTCTTGTTTGTGTTCACAGAGGTCAGACTGGATTCATCCCAAAACTTAAAGTTTATAAATAGCTTATCAAATTGAATACTAAGCAAAATATATATTTTAGAGGTATTATACATGTACACCGATCAGCCATAACATCAGTAATACTGAGAAGGTATCCCTTGTCTAGTCTTGTAGGTTGTGAGGTGAGGCCTCCACAGATCGCATCAATGAGCCTAAAGTGCCCATGACCCTGTGGCCTGATGTTTTGCAGATGACCCAGTTCTGACCCAGTCGTCTAGCCATCCAATTTTGCTTACCTGTTTTTCCTGCTGTGAACACATCGCCTTTAAGAACTGACTGTTTACTTGCTGCCCAATATCCTCCAGCCCTTGACAGATGCCACTGCAGATGAAGATCAGTGGTATCAATACACAACCATGGCTCACGGAAAACACACTACGGACAACAATGAAAATATTTCTTTTTAACTCACACATACACTCACATACAGATAAATATGTACATATGTATATGTATGTATGTATATATATATATACACACACACAGACACGCACTATTTCATCTCTGTATATATATTTGTATTTTGTATTTTTTTTTGCTTATATTTCTATATTTTCATATTTTTATATTTTATTCTTTAACTTAAATGTAACTTATTCTATTTTTATTTTCTTCATTTTTATTTTATTTTTCTTTTGCACTTTTGCACTTTACTTCATTAAGTTAAGGTTTAGTTAAGTTTAAATGTAGATTTTTATTGTATAGCTTGATGTGGGCAGACTGTCAAAAAAAGCATTTCACTGCAAGTTATACTGTGTATGACTATGTATGTGACAAATAAAATTTGATTTGATTTGATTTGATTTGATTTTGATTTGATATTTACTCCAGTACTAATGTTATGGCTGATCGGGGTATGTGTATTTTTTACATGCGTAAATGTATACACATGTACGCTGATCAGCCAGAACATTAAAACCACCTGCCTAATATTGTGCAGGCCCCAAAATGGCTCTGACCCATCATGGGATGGGGTCCGGTGTGATATCTTTGGTGATATCTACCTTGGAGCCCCCTGAAATCCCTGGCAGCACTCCTGCATCTAGCATGGACTCCACAAGACCTCTACAGTTGTAATGTGGTATGTAGCACCAAGATGTTAGCAGCAAATGCTTTAAGTTCTGTATGTTGTGAGGTGGGGCCTCCATGGATCACATCAGTGAGCCTAAGGTTATCATGAACCTCTCACCGGTTCATTTTTTGGCAGGTAACAACTTCAAGAACTGCCTGTTCACTCTGTCTGATGTGTATATCCTATCTTTGACAGGTGTCATTGTAACCAGATGTTATCGACCAGAATCAGTGTTGTTCACTCCACCTGTCAGTGGTTTTAGGGTCATGGCTGATTGGTGTAAATGATCCAGAATGAGTTGAATGTGAAAGAAAAAAAATAGCACGTTGGTTCTAAGGTATGTGCAATGCATTAGTCCTTCTAGAAGTGGCTGATGTTGTTTAGCCCACCTGCAGAGAAACTATACATTGAGGAAATGTCTTAATTTGCACTTAATACAGTACATTGAAGTACACTGCAGTAAATATAGCTTTAGATAGTTCTGAATGCCACTGAACTTAATGTCTGCTGTACTTTAACCCTTATCCTTAACACTCCAAGGCATAGTACACACTAATGCCTATTATGCAGCAGGGATCTCTGTGCAAATTGGTGGGGCTATTCCTGAAAGAACATTTTTCAGCCTGCCAGTGGGCCACTAACCATTTAAGTGGTTGAAGGACCCTAAAAGTATTTCTTCCCCTGGTGCTGTAGTTCATTTTTGCACAGTTATTGTCCAACCTCTCCTAAACTGACTCTTACAAGACAACTTAAGTGTGTTGTAAAATAGCTTCAGCATGAATGGGTGGCGCCAAGATGCGACACTGCAGGCTGAATTGGTGGATAAAGTGTATGTTAATGCCTAACAGTGAGGAATGGTCATTTCTCCAACATATTTGCCCTTTAATTCAAAATAAGTAGCGGCCTTAGTTCTTTTTGCAGGAGTCACTAAGGTAGTTTAACTGAATAATAAACCTGCATTGTAACAGGGTTTAAACTAAGCATCTATGACCTGTATAGTTATTACACTCCTCCCCTGTTCCTCGGTTCACGAGGCAGAGGTAGCCCTGAAGCTTTTATTTTGGCCTGCCCTGCTGACTCACTGCTGTCCTGGTTTGGACTGTGACCCTGTACCGATGACCCTGTGGCTTTGGTTTGCAAATAGGAGCACTTGTGGAGAGCCTGTCTGTTCACATTAAGGTAGATGGACCTTAAACCTTCTGTAGAGAGAGCGCTCTGTTCATAGCCAAAGAATAAGGCCTGCTGGAATGGACATATTTATAGCATACAGTTGAGAAAGACGAGTCAAGGCAGGGTCATGTTCAGATTTCTAGACTAGCCAGTTTCTGAAACAACAAAGTAGAACCTATCCACCTACATGCTGTAATGTAGCAGCAAGTATTTCTTACCTTTAGCTCACTGAATCATAGGAAGAACTGGGGATATTTTATTAGGATTTGATTTGTGGGTCATATGGTCATTTTTTCATATTGCATTTTGTCCATTTGTTAAGCCGAAGTCGCAGAATGTAAATTCTCACCAGCTTATACAGACATCCCTGTAGTTACTGAGTAATACACCTTAGTGTATATCAAGCCTGGTTCTGAGTGTTGGTTTAATATCCAATGAATTGTGCAGCCCTGGTATGAGTCATTGAAATCTATAGCTTGAACCATAAATGTCCAAAAGTATCTGGACACCCTTCTGAGTCTCTGAATTTGCATGTGACAAGTGGTTGCAAAGAATTACTGATGTTTGGGATGTACTGCTTTGTAATACTCCTGATTCCAGAGGAAATACCAGATGAGCAGGTGTCTACACACTTTTGGACGCATGTAGTATAGCTTAGAGAAATGAATGACCGCAGTTCTACGGTGTAACTGCCCTCAGCCTCTATTACAACATGTGAAAGGTTGTGAAATGCTGTAGAGCGACAGCAGAATGTGGACGTGCGGGGTGTTTTTGTGCTGTTTAGCTTGCTACTGAAACGAGTCAATAGAGCAAAGGCTGCCTACATAAACCCTCATTTATGATAGCAACATACTGATGGTGAATTATTGATGTTATTACATAATTTATTTGCTGAGCAGATGCTCTGGTCCTACTTGAATAAACAGCAGATTGAACGTTTCCACAGTGGAGCTTTTTTTAGATGCTGGGTGTAAGATCATAGCCGAGGCATTACTGTGCAATTTACATACAACCGACAGCCATTTGAGTGAAATGCAAACGATTGTTGATTCTTTTTCAGACGATGGAGAGGCTGTTTGGTGAATTTGTTTGTACTTGATATGGAGTGTGCGAATTCGGAAATGCCTTCATATATTTACTTTGAAATGTCATTTGAAATAATATTATTAACAAAAATATAATAAGATAAATAAGAAAAATATGACATATTAATAGAATATTCATTCTTAAGAAGAGAATCAAATATTCTCCCATAAAACATATTTAAACAGTTTGGAAAACCACCACATCAGGACTGCAGCCTCAGCTGTGAGTGTATTGAGTTGAATTAGCTTCCTTTAACCCCTAAGGCTTCTTACACATTAAGGTGTATTACTACAGGTGGCTACAGGGACTTCTGTACAAACTGGTGGGGCTGTTCTCTGGTAATAGAAGTTTGTAATAACACTTTCGGCCCACTGGCGGTCCATAGGCTGTTTAAGGGGTTAGGTATGCGACATCCATATCCATGTGAATAAGATATTAGCACAATAGGCTATAATAGGCTATTCACAAATGTCAGATTTACTCACTATTGTTTATTTTATACTCATCTAAATGAATTAAAGAATTCATATTGTCAAAAACTGAATTTTCCTTGTTATATTTTCAAAAACAGGAGCTTGATGTGTGATGTCATCACTGTGGAATTTCCAAAAACTTAGTGTTCAAACCTCAATCCACACTATTCTTATGAACGAAGTACGCAAAAACAACCCGTTTCAAAGTCACTGTGTTTTTTATATCATGAAAACAAAAGCATTTTCATATATTCATATATTCTCTATTTGAAGCAATGATAGCCAAACAAAAACTCATTTAAAGCCAAATACTCAAATTCAAGTTCAGTGGATAAATATAAAATTAAAAAATTGTCTGAAGAATAATTTTATGGGAGTGAACACTGTGTAACACAGATAAAGGTAACTTGCTCTAATAGCCTACAACACTGAAGCCAGGCAGTAAACTGTTACATAAAACATACAAAGACACCTAAGAGAAGGTATTCCTAAGGACTGTGACTGTGAGTGTCAATGACTGGAGGACACGGCCTGTATGTAAATAGATGGTGGCAGAACTTTTAGTGTTGCCACTTTTTTAAAGGTGTTTGTTTGTAATAATTCAGGAAAAATCTGTAAAATAATGGTGTCTCTGCAGTAGATTTCTGTAAATGTTTCCATTGCTTTGACTAATTTTGTGTTTTTTGTTTGGTGGCCCTTTGCCTGTTTTTGTTTTATTACAAAGAAGGTTAGTATGGACAATAAACCTTTTTTTAGAATGATCTGCATGTTAAATCATAGAAAATATTGTAACTGTACATACATTTAATTATAATTTGTGATGTGTTAATTTGTAACTATTGGCATTTACAGAGAAGGTTACAGAGGTTTTGTATACACATAAAAAATACTATAACATGTTTAGATATTTTCCATAAAATTAGGATTTTTTACAGTAAATTAGAGCACAGGTTTTGTGCATATATCAGTTTTTAAAACATAGTAATACAGGCAGACTGTTTGATCTGGGATAAAGGGTATTTTAAAAGTTAGCATGTAAAAATGAATGCTGTTCTTGGTAAATAAACCCATAAAAATGGACCCATAAGTAGACCCTAAGAGCATTAAATACAATAGAAGAAAAAAGTAGGATAAAGGTTCTTACTGTCTGTGTTCTGAATCATTTGGCACTGAAAAAAGTGTTGTATCCTTCCTGTAAAATCCAATTTGTATGGCTGCTACTGCAGTCGTCTCGGTTATACTTAAACAATCCCTATAACGGCTTTCACTTTCAAGACCAATTATGTCAGTAATACCAAGAAAATTGCAGTTTTATCCCCGATGTCCCCCTGTTATTTTCTCAGGTCAGGATAGATTAGAAAATGCCTTTCCTAATTTAATCCACTAATACCTGAATCATTTAAATGAATATCAAAGAGTGACTACAGATTAGCAAAGGTTTCTACATGGCAGAAATGAAGACGGGCATCAGGGGATTTATCCTCCATATTTCAGCCCATTTGTTTCACCTGTTCCAAAGTTTGTGGACGCTCCTTAAAGTCAATGTGAACTGACGGGACGGCAAATCATGTCATTGAGAGAAATCCCCCATTTCCATTTCACCGGTTCACTTAAGCAAGGTTGCTAACAATCCGGCGGCCAGCATACTTTCAAGCCCCTGTTCGCATTTGTTGGCTTGTGGAGGTGTGATTGAATCTTTATCCCCCCAATTTAGTTCAGTGAGGCAGCAGGAGCTGTTCCATTCGATTCAGATTTCACCCTGACCTTGTTGACCTTTGGACCAGGTGTGCAGTTACTCAAATGAGTACTGAAACGATCGCAGATAAACTACACTACATCAGTACACGCTGTCTTTAGTTTTCACACATACAGGAATTTTTACTCAAGATAGAGGAAATACTGTAATTGTGTTGATTTTATTTATTCTATTCATGTGCAAATAATAAACATATTTGAGCCAGTAAAATAAAATAAAAAAACATTTGTTCAGTGTGGCAGATTTGTTTACTCTTTGAGGAATAACATTTATCTCTACAAGATAAGTTGAAATCATCATCATCATAATAACAACAAAAATAACAATTGAAAAAAAAAATAAATAAATAATAATAATAATAATAATAATAATAAAGACCACAGTTAGAACCACAGTTAAATGCTGTGAATTCCAGTTCCTGCATGGGCGTATTCATTTCCAACAGCAGCTCACAGCACAGTTCCTTGAGGGGAGCTCTGGAAATAAGAAACACTTGCACAGATTAATTGTAAATAGTTTTATTAATTTATTCATTCATTCATTTCATTCATTTATACAACAGAGAACACCACTACCTGCCAGTGAGCTACCACACCATTTGGAATACTGGGGGTCAATTTCCAGTTTGGGTGTTTGTGCTGCGCTACACCAATAAGAGTCCTTGGGCAAGACTCCTAACACTACATTGGCCTACCTCTGTAATACCAGTAACTCGGGGTAAGAGTGTCAGCTAAATGCCATACATGTGAATGTGTAAACGTTAATATAGCAATGAAGCTATGATCCTACGCTTCATTTTTTGCAACATAACACACACACACACACACACACACACACAGGGTGAGCACAATAGCTTTGAGTGAACCTGGAAGAGTGTTATGTTTTTGGTGAGATATTGAAATTGACATTAGGCAGCCTTTTTTTCAGAGCATGAAGTAATTCTTTTAATGGCCTGCCAAAGCTTTGATTTGGGTCTGATGTAAGAAGGTCAGAGAATCGCAAACCGTTTCTCTATTTCTCATGCTGTTTGTGCCTCGCGCTGCTAGTTATCATCTGCAATTTATTCCTCACCTTGGGGTACAGAGGGCCACTTTTCTCATTTTTGCTGTCTCTCTTTCTCTCTCTCTCTCTCTTTTTTATGTCTTGCTGCCGTGCGCAGGATCTGCCTGCAGCAACAGCGCAGAAACATCACAGAAAGCTGGGCCTGTTAACACAGACAGAGACAGAGCAGCCATTTAAAGGGTGACCCAGTACTGCAGCTTCTACTCCAGAAAGGAAGCACAGGGACGGGACACACATGCTCTTACGCACTGGTTTGGTGTCTCTGTGTTTAGCTGATATAGTTATAAGGAGGCCGAATAGCTTCTTGATGGTTTTGTGTGCATGTGTTTTTGGTTAATGTGTCTGTAATTCACAGTCCGGTACAGCAGTGTCTTGGTGCTGCATTACTGAGGCTGTAGAGGGCGCTGCACACACACACACACACAGGCCTGGATAAGCTGGTTTCCTGTAAACCCACTGGGCTTATTGTAAGAACAGTATGTGTCTGTGTGTATGCTCATTGGAGTACTGTCCTGAATTATATAGCCTATATATACATGTCTCTCCCCTCTACCTCTTTCTTACTCTACCTATACAGTGGCTTGCAAGTATTCAACCCCCATGAAAAGTCATCAGATGTCATCAGAAATATTTTCTTGCGTGTCACATTTAATTTTATAAGGCTAATCATCTAAATGAAGTTATATATTGGGTTTATATTAAAACACATAAATGTAAAATGCTAAGTGAATAAGTAATCTACCCCGTGCTGTAGAAGCTTCCTTAAAAAGTACAAGATGCTTGAATGTCCCAGTGAGCACTGTTGGATCAACTGCAAGCAAATGGAAGCTACATCATACCAGCCAGACAATGCCTAGACAAGGTCGTCCCCCAAAACACAGCTTCAGAGAAGAAGGAGACCTGTAAAATAATGAGCCACAAGGAGGCCAACAATCACTTTAAAGAAGCGACAGAGTTGAGAGATTCTCTGCTCTTTATGCATTTGGACTCAATTTTGGCTAAAATTCATAATGCTGTATGTGGTGCAAACCTATCAGTGTCCATTTATCACACTATCCCAACAGTAAAGAATGGGGGGGGGGCAGCATCATGTTGTGGGAATAGTTCTGACCCAGTCGTCCAGTCATCACAATGTGGCTCTAGTCAGAGTGACCCATCTCATTCAGTTTGACCATTTTTCTTGCTTGTAACACATCCCCTTAAAAGCTAACTGTTCACTTGCTGTCTAAAACACCCCACCCCTGACAGATACCACTGTGGATGAAGATAATCAATGTTTTGTGTGATTAACATATCCACATATCCACATAAGAAGTCACATAAGCGTTGTACTTAAATACCAAGGTATATTTTCATGCATTGATGACCACTGACAGGTTTTTTATCTCCCTCTGCATTGGACAGTAAAGCCACAAGGGGGCGGGATGTTTCCAGTTAACCCTTGTGGACATGCGGCCATGTGAAGGCCTGTGCAGCCTGTCACAAAATGTAGTACTCAATACTTTACTGCATTAAAGGCGCAGAGCATGTTCATGTGTATAATGACACTTAATAACACAACACTGATAATGTGTGAAAAGGAATGTACACTCTCAAATATCCATAATTTATCTCTTCTTTAATATATTATGAAATTTGTGATCAGAAGGCGGTCAACACCTCCACATGTTGGCCTGTGTATGTGTTGTGGGGGATGAGCATATATGAATGCATTAAGTACTCTTTTTTTCTTCTTTTTCGACGATGTCTTGCTGATGTAGATTTAATTGCGTTATTTGAAATAAATTTGCAGCTTTGTGTGGTGCACCCTGCCAGGGCATTATTTATTCATGGCTGCTGCCCAGAAAAGAATGGGCAATCTGCCCTCATAAAAATCTTAAAGCTGATAATGAGGCCGTTTTTTTTTTTTCCCCTTTCCTTCTTCCTGCAGGCCTGTATGGGTTTTTAGATTTCGTCGATCCTCGTTCTCTCTTTGTTTTCAAACTGCAGCTCAGTGGCGGTTCCTCTGTAGAGTTAGCCTTTGTGTTACTTTCTGTAAAAATACAGTAAAAATCTGTATTCCTTTTTCTTCTGTTGATTGAGCCGTTTTTCTTCTCTCCATATTCTATACTTTTTTTCTTGCTCTCCTCTTCTAAGTTGAATGTTCGGTAAACTTTGCAGGCTGCAGGCTTTGTTTACTTGTTTAGCTGGAGCGCTGAACGCTGGTGGAACGCTATTGTAGTGGGGCTGCTTTGTGTGTTCTGGTATGGGAAGAGTATTAGTGGGGCAATTATGCCTAAAAATCTGAGGGTTTAAGGTTATCATGCCAATTAAATCACTCACTGCGCAAAAGGATGCAGCGCTAATGTCATCCCGTCGAGTTTTAGGAATTGATCTTTCTGTAAACAAGTTAAAGAATGATGCGGATTTGAAGCAGATTACAAAGACGCCGCTGCCTCTGAGTCTTCTGTTCCTGCTTTGAAGTTGCCTGACTTTAGGGGGGGGGGGGTGGGGGGACAAAACTCATCAGAAATGGAGAGACCTTGGGCGAGGAATGTAGGCTGATTAGTTTTTTTTTTGCACGCTAGAGACGTGGGCAGCTTTGGAAGGCTGCTATAATATTTGTTTTCTATCCAGTGGATATCTAAGGAAGAAGAAAGCGAGGAGTGCTTTAAGTATCACCGATTTCGTTTGTTCTCTTCAAAAGCCAGAAAAAGCCTGTGATTCTTTTGGTGTGTCCATTGTTCGCGCTCATTACTGCAATAAAGCCGATTTGTGCCTCTCCAGATCCCTCTATAAAGAGAATTGTCAATGACCCACCGCTGTACTCTGCTTAATGTAGTATTACAAAGGAATAAAAGATGTTGGGCGGATGGTGCCAAGGCTACCGGAGCACTGCTCTGTCAGAAAGACCGCTGGCTGAAATGTTTGTCTTTGAGCTCCGTCAAATAAATTGAGTCCTTTGGTAGATGGCTGAATTTCAGGCAAAGAGCTGTTAGAGAATTTGCACCGTCTGTTCTACTGTGCTCGCAGACAATTAGAGCAGACGCGGCCCAGTAAACCACCACCACACACTTACCAAAGGGAGTCTAATTACAGCAGGAGAATCAGGCCCTTTCTACTGAACTGTATTATTTGCTTAGAGAGTGAATGGCTCCTTCAGGGAATCATCACTGCCACAGGGTGTCACTCTGGCCTCTCAATTCAGTTCGGTTCAGATTTCTTTAGAGTGCGTCTCATAACTCTGCAGACGTCTTGTATACACAGTTTGTCCAAGAGTGTGTAGACACCTGCTCATGCCGTGTGTCTTCTAAAATCAATGGCATTAATAGGACATTTTCCCTCAGGAAATACTGCAGTAACAGCCTTTTCTCGTCCACATTAGGCTTTCCACATTAGAACATTGTTGTTTTGGGGTTTGAGAGCATTCATCCATGTCAGGTCCTGTTATATTAAAAATATTAAAAGTAAAAAGCTTGTGATTGCACTAAATGTCTTACGTTGACTTATATGACCTTCAGGCACAGTGTAGTGCGAGTATCTAGCTGTTGAGTATTGTGCGTCGCCTGTGTCTAGGTATCCGTACAAGCTTTTGTAATTGCCTGTATCGTACCTTGTATCTGGCCTCTACAGACCAGCTAGGGACATTTTCTGAGTGGACAGCTAGGCATTTCTCACTGTGCCAAATGTCATGCTAAATAAAACAGGTAGTAGATGGAGCTTCATCAAAGCCCACAGCCAAACTCTGGGGGGGGGGGGGGGGTACCGTAGACAACTCCTGGCATTGGCCATGGTGACCTTCAGCTGTTTCAGAGCATTCCCATTCTTGAAGATCATACAAGATGTGCAACTAAGAATGCAGTGAAGCTGCACCTTCTTACATTTTCAAACAAAATCCGCATTTTGTGTTAGTAATGAGTCACTCCATGTTCTTTTTCTTTGGCCAGTTAATTAGGCACGGTCTAAAATATGAGGTTGATTTATAGTTCCCTGAACTGAGATGGCTTACACACGGCTGGTAGACTGAAGCATTCCTGAGCACTTGTCTCACTGTGCAGAAGAACGCTGGTGGATATTTCACTGTATCGTGCGTCTCCAAAACACATCACACACTCTGGCTTCATAAGCAGCACTGTCCGGCCAAGCAACTTCCTGTACAACTCAGTGAGAGTGTGTGCGCAGTGGGACGGAATGCAGACTTTGGCAAGTAGGCAGTCTGAGCAAAACGCACACACACACAGCTCACAAGCACACACATACACACACACACACACACACACACACACACACATATATATATTTATATATATATATATATATATATATATATATATATATATATATATATATATATATATGAAGTCTTAAGCATGGCACTTGTTTATCTCAGCAGTAAGTGTCTCATTACACTATATGTTCAAATGTTTGTGGACACCTACTTTACGTTGCGCTCATTGCTGACATAGCTGTGCAAATGCACACCCATTGAGCTGTGGAGCAGTGGAACTGTGTTTTCTGGAATAATAGTGCGCCATCCAATAATTTGGGGGATAAGTTGGGGAGGTGAGGATAAAGTGGGGTACTTTTTATATGTATTTATTCAGTTGTTTAATATTTATTTTATTAAAATATACAGATAAATGGATCTGCTTATATTATTTTGGCAGGACCCTTAACAGAATGTGGAGGTGCAGGAGCTCCCTGGTTCACATCCCGGAAGAGCCCCCACATTCTGTTACATTTACATACGAATGATGGGTTTAAAGGATGTGTTTGCTAATAAGCATCAGGTTTGTAACATGTAAAGTTTACGTGACCCTGAAAACTGTCATGATAAAATCAATCCAATCATGCCAAGTCCAATTTTATAACAGAGACACTGTATGACACAGTTTTTTCTGTCTTAAGACATAAGCAGCTCATTGAATCGGCTTGTAACTCAATAACAGCGGGTTGAAGATTCTCTACAGAATGACAATGAAAATGTAACTACAAAAACAACGTTTGGTGCTTCTCACCAATGATACTTCTTGTTTTGAAACATAAGGGAGAGCGGGACACATTTTGTTTTCAATAAATCTTTTTAAAATAGTGAAGCAAGGTGAATTTTCTTTTACTCATCAACCTACACATCTACACAGCGACAACTGAAGACATAAAGGTCTATTATGTGATTTTAATGAGTTATCAGAGAGAGTAAAACACTGCCAGAAAGTTACAAATATAGTCAGTTGGGTGCAGTTCTCTTCCAAGCTGACAATGAGCTATATCTAGCTGTACAGAGCTGGTCCCTCAGTTGTTAAATATGTGAACTGTGTTTATTGTATTTATTTAATATTTAAATTTTTCTATTTTTTTTTCTTTTTTATCTGGTCTTCTTTGTATTATTTCTATTTTTATATATTACATACTATTTACTTTCAAATAAATGATCTTGCTGTGCTTATGTGTGGTGCTTGTTTTTACAAACAAAAAAACATTAAAACCAACCTAATATATGTATGTAATTAGCCTGAACACATGAATAAGAAACCATTCAAATCTTCTGTATGATTTTTTTTTTTTTTTACATTCCGTTTATTTTATTCAGTAATACCAACAAAAAAGCAGTTTTACTGAAACTTCCAGGTTATTGCGTCTTCTTCACAGTGACCACTAGAGAGCAGTAGAGGTAATAAAATCAGCCTTGGCCAAAACAGCTGGTCAGTGTAACTGGCCATAAGGAATAAAGCTCAATATTTATACATTTGATCATTATTAAGGTAAGAGATTGGCTGAATGGGTGAGGATCTGTGTGTAAGCATGTGTGAGGCTGAATCATTCTGCCTGAAGAAGAGTCAGTAAACGTATATACATATTATATACAGTACAAACAGATTTTAGTCTTTAGTTTTCATAACTGTTCTGAGACAAAATGTAAAAAGTAAAACAAGATAAAAAACAGGAGCCATCTAAAGGACTAATGAAAAAGCCATTTTTATTCAACTTCCATTGCCTGTGTTTATTTTTTAATATTTGATTAAAAGAAAGAAAGGAAAATTCTTGTTGTAAAAGAAATTCTTGTTGAGTATAGGTTACTACATTCAGTATGTATAATACATTTGGTAGCCTACATATGTATGGCCCCATTTTCTGAGAATGTATGAAAACAAATATGTGTGTGTGTGTGTGTGTGTGTAGGCACTGTGGCCTGCTGCCAGTCTTTGACAGTATAATTGTGTGTTCTGCTGGTCTCAGCACCCCTGCTCCTCTGGGGAACGGACTTAAGCTGGGTTAGATTATCCACCCTTTCTATTGGCCTTGACGGAGCAGCAAATGTGCTCAGATCCCCCTGCTATACACATACTCATAGCCTGGACACTATCCAACTGTGGGGGCGTAAACAGGAACTCAATGCAGAAAGGGAACTGGACACCATAAAGCATCATTAGCACTTTAATTTACACTTTCCTTTACAATTACAGTCTGATATGAGTGAGACACAGAGAGAGAGACAGACAGACAGAGAATAGATGGGTTTCTTCTGACATCAAATATTAATATTAAAAAAAGAAAATTGATGCAGTATCTGTCTCTACTGTCCTATGAAGGATTTCTATTGCATTCTATGACAAAAGTGTTGGTTAGGATGATCACCACCCCACCTCATCCCCAACTTCCCAACTCATCTGAAAAGTTTTGGATGGAACACCATCATTCCAGAGTACACAGTCCCACTGGTCCGCAGCTCAATGCTGGGAGACTGTAGCCCACACCTGGCATTAGACAGGGTGCCAACAGATTCATGTTTATCTGCTCCACAGAATCATATTCTATTGTTTTACATTGACCACACAAGCTGTGTGTGTGCATTTCCACATCTGTGTCAGCAATTGATACAACTTAAAGTAGCCAAATGCATTTATAACAATAAGTATTCACAGCTCTAGATAGATAGATAGATAGATAGACAGACAGATAGGTAGGTAGATAGGTAGATAGACAGGTAAGTAGATAGATAGATAGGCAGACAGACAGACATTAAGTGAAGGTTCTTTATACCATTGAAAGGTTTTAAGCTTACACATCGTGGTTCTTTATGGAACTGGCTCTTCAATGGCATCTGCTAAAGAACCTTTAAAGCACTTTTATTTTTATTTTTATTTTATTTATACTTAAGCCACTCGTTCTATGAAGAGTTTGTCAGGACTGAGTCTGGATTGGTATTTATTACACAATCTCACATTTTTTGCATGACTTACTATATATCTCATACATCATTTACTTCATGAGCTGTGGTTGGGAATACCTGTAATTGTGTTTACACTGCTAGGAACAGTAAATCCCGATCCTAGACTGTTCCTCAGTGCAGTCTAATATACACAGGCTCTAGACCCTACTCAGCTACCAGAGCAACACAGGGGAGAGCCTTTGACAACCAGACCCACACCAGACCCCTCAGCCCAGACTGAAAAATTTGCCTGTTCTCTCACACACTTGCTTTAACTATCTGATCTGTGTCCCATCTCCAGACACATACCAACACATACAAACATTGACCTGCAGCTATTGTCCAGCTTGGGGACCTGTTGTTTGTCACAAAGGTCATTCTGTACTCTTCTGTGGTTGGTGTCACAAAAAAAATAGAAGTGTTATAATCACAGGGGTGCCATCAAAGGGGTTTGTAAGTAGTGTGAATGTTAACTGTGTACTTGCATAAGCTAGCAACCCTCTTCAGGTGTCTTGGCGTGGGAGATGAAGGAAGAGAAAGGACCATTCTACCAATAACCACCAGACCTAAGAAAACACAATACGCTACAGAGTAGTTTTCAAGCTGGAGCTACACTACGCAATTTTCCCCCCTGATTTTAGGTTGGCTGTAGTCTGCAGATTGTAGTCAGTTGGAGAGAGAATCGAAAGGGGAGCAGGTTTTGGCCTCCTGACCAGTTTCAGACCAGTTGGAGCATATCAAAGATGTTGCATAGAGAGTATAGAGCATAATGTAATGAAAATTGAGCATGGGAAGTAGTAGTTTTTAGGCAGTTAGTTATTTTAATTTAGCGTTCCACCTTAAATGATACAGCAGCTACATTCAGGTGCTAGTGCACCTTCAATTCGGCAGCACCATTTAAGGTGGAACGGATATTGGTCTAAAAGGTTAACAGCAGCCTTGTACGTAGGGCAGCCTCCAGTATGTGCTGTTCTACCTCCAACAGATCATGGTTCTTTGGATATCTGAAAATTTGGGGTGTTTTTGGGCGGGCTCGGTTCGGCTCAGCAGCAGGGTGAAGTTGTAGTGTATGATCCCTTTTAATTCGACAAATACTCTTTATAGTAGAACTTTGTGAAGAGTTTGCTAGCTGATTTAGCCTGAAGGACTGATGTTATTAGCACCAGCCCTTTTTAACACTCTGATCTTTATGTTAAAGTGATGGTCTGTGCCAGTTTCTTTACATCAGTGATCAGTGCTTTTTAGATTTGTGAAAATGTAGTCAGCCCTCTGTTCTGTATAGTATGAATAGCTGATGGGTGAGTGTGTGCTACAAGTGTAGGTCAGTTTTGAAACCTGAATCAGCTCTCATCACAGCTCCATTAGAGCTTCCAGAAACTATCCAAAACTCTTCCTCTCACAGTGAGAGACAATCCGGCTATGCCAACCCATACACTCACTGAAAGATAGATAGATAGATAGATAGATAGATAGATAGACAGACAGATAGACAGATAGATAGATAGATAGATAGATAGATAGATAGATAGATAGATAGACGGATAGACAGACAGATAGGTAGGTAGGTAGAAAGATAGATAGATAGATAGATAGATAGATAGATGGACGGATGGACGGACGGACGGACGGACAGACAGACAGATAGATAGATAGATGGGCGGACGGACGGACGGACAGACAGACAGATAGATAGATAGATAGATAGATAGATAGATAGATAGGAGTGCACTACATCCCATTTATACTAAAGCCACTCGTTCTATGAAGAGTTTGTCAGGACTGAGTCTGGATTGGTATTTGTTACACAATCTCACATTTTTGCATGACTTACTATACATGAAAGCTCGGTTTCAGGGTAAAACCTTCTCTCAGGCATCAGCCAAGGCCTTAAGCTCTTCAGATGTCTGGTTCCTATAGTTCTGCAGAATGCCTTTCATGGCTGCATTTACACATAAACTACCATGCTAGAAACAGTAAGTCAAAATAGTACGTGCATAAGAAGTTTATTCCTTGGTATAGTATGTAGAGTACAGTAGTTAGGCACATGGACACATGTCGACTTGCCTGAAGACTGAAGATACAGAGCAGAGGTGACCTTAATTGACTGGCCATGCTCACACAAAAAGCAGAAGTCTAAACTAGGGAAAGCAGACCGTGGTGTGTATGTGTGTGTGTGTGTGTGTGTGAGAGAGAGAGAGAGAGAGAGAGAGAGACGGTGATGCTCCCCAGCCAGGAGATTCCCGAGGGAGCCCCTTCCTCCATCTCTCTCTCTCTCTCACTCTCTCTCTCTCTGCACAAAATGTTCCATCTGTCCCCCTCCTCCTCTGTCTGGGTGCATCTGTCTACTGGCGCAGGATAGAAATGTCCCCCTACACACACATACACACACACTCCATTTCTCTTTCTGTCTTTCTGACCTCTCTCACTATCTTTCTCTCTCTCTCGTTCACCTGCGATTCCATATCTCTCTCCCTCTCTGTCTCTCTGTAACCCTCGCTCTCTTTGTCACTTCTGCTTTCTCTCCTTCGCTATCATTTCTGTCTCTCACTCCCACTCCCCCCAACCCCCCCCCCCTCTCTCTCTCTTTCTCTCTCTCGCTCTCTCTCTCTCTATCTCTCATATGCTTTCACTCCAGACACAGACAGTTCTCTGGGTTTTGTCCAAGAGCGTGTCTCTCTGGCCAGGTGACATGTGTTTTTCTCTGGCTCCTTGTGGAGCAGCAGGTGGGACTGTAGCAGGTACACCTCCTCCAAGAAAAGATGGCGAGAGGCCATTTAGAAGAAAACTGCCGCGTGCACACACACACACACACACACACACACACACACACACACACTTTCTGCAGATAAATATATCAAACTTATGGAAAACATATTGCCAGAGTGAAAATGATTAGCGCTTTAAGCCATAGCTCATCAAAAAATCTCTTTTACAGTCATGTTCATCAGCCAAGATATGTTTACTGTCTGATGAATTTTGATGAAGTTAGAAAGTATGAGGCTAATGTAATTAACATCAAGCCTCGATCAGGAATAGCTCTACAGACAGAGCTTCAGTATGGCTGCTACTATTGTTTTTAGTTAGGTTATGTTAGGTTTTAGTGTGACAGAAAACACACAAGCAAGTCTATTTGAGAGTAATCTACTTTTTGTGTATGATCATTTAGGCAGTTAGCAAAATACTAATTAGTGAATTAGTGCCTCCTAGCTTGAGTACAAAGCTGAAGAATGTCTATTATATTGTCCACCCAGAGGAACCATCTGCCCAGCCAATAAAATGTAGAAAAACATCTGTCATAGATATGTTTTGAGCGTTTGAGCATTGGTCATCAAAAATGCACTGTTGCTATTGGCCGATTTGAATGTGTGGGTGTGCTTAGTCAGTGTTTCTCCTGCACATTATCACAGAACCACATGCAGTACTGACGTGGTTAGTTACCAGCTCACTTGGTGGCCAGTGGTTAGTGATTAGCCAGCTAGCTGACAGATTTGTTGCTAGTCAAGTCTGCTTGTTGGACAGGTATAATATCATTTTACAGAAGGCTAACATAATTAGTATTACTTAGTTGTGGAAAGATGGCTCATTAAAAACAAGCACCTCCCTTAGCCCCTGTGTATGATGACTCCACCGTTGAGTCTAGGAAATCTACCAATAGTCCGTAAACGTTCGTCCTCCTAGACATTATTTTATCCTAGACATCGTTCTATCCTTGGCAAAACCATCGAGTCACTGCCACCTGACCTTAGGCATCCAGTTCGATTGTTGCCTATTAGATTGCTTATAAGTTTTCCTCATGCAAATGCTTATCATAAAATCTAAATCAAAATTTTACTTTAATTTTTTATTTTTTTAAATATATATTTCCCAGCATATAAAGGCCCTGGAACCTCCAAAAATAGATGCTGGAATTTACCCACTTCTTAAACTGCAACTACGCCCTTGTTCACATACTCTTTTTAGGAAAAGCAACATTTTTGTTGTTGCCCACCCAAATAAGTCAAATGCTCATCAAAGATGTTCTAATAATGCCTCTGGTGTCTTGGCTGATCACTTACATTTGAAGTAAGTAAGAGGAAATTATGTAAATTTGAACTCTTGCTTTTCGTACCAGACTTAAACTCCTCCTCCTAGCGCAAGGTTAGCAAGACAAACACACACACAAACAGACACGTTTACTCCCCACTGCATGTGAATATGTGTCACCCAGCTGGAATCCTATGGAAGAGTGAGGTCACATTTTTCAGTCAGTCGGGGGTCATCAGAGAAGCATTAAAAACGGCAGCCGGCCAATTATCTTCATGGGCTCGCAGTAGCTTGTGGAATGAAGTTTGTGAGATTTGCGACAGCCATTAGGCCATTTCCTGTTTAGTTTAATGAATGTTAGGATCGCATGTGACATCTCTCTCTCACTCTTTCTCTCTGGCTCTCGCTCTCCCTCTCTGTGTGCAGCTGTTTGCAGATTTAGAGCGGAGAGTGTGAAACACAACTTCATACCAAAAGAGTGACCTGATGTCCGAATTCCTCTGTCTACTCATTATGATCTAGTTTCTGTAAACGAATGAAATACAGACATCTAACCTTGTTCTCCATAACTGAGACATCTATATGAGTGCAGAACTTCTCATACCATACAGGCAAAGGATAGTAAGCGTCCAAAAGCACAAACTATGCTACTATTACTACTACTACTACTAACTGTAAGCAGAAAAGGATAGTTGGATTCATTGGAAATGGACCATGCAGACACTTCCGATTGAGTTCCAATACAATTTTAGTTACTAAAAAAATTACATGCAAGAGAAAGTGTGATCAGTCCACATCTGGCAGTTTCCTTTTAAGGTTAAACATCAGCCAAATCCTGTAGATCTACCTGCAATCAGATTTCCACTGAAAACCAAGATTTATTTGTCCTAATCAGGTCTGGACTGCACCAAAGTAAAGACAGTAAATGTGAAGAAACCACATCACAGTCAGCATATTACATGTACAGTTGTGATGCATAGTCAGACACCAGCTTTTGGCAGCGTTTCTGAGGAATCTAAGATCAGTCCTCATGTGCAGTGGCCTCTAGTCCACTAATATTCTTAGGTTGCTGCTGCAACTGCCTTCTTCAAATTCAAGTTCAGGTTCAAGTCAGGAGACTGTGATGTCCCCTCCAGAATCTTCCAGGACTTCTTCTGAAACCAAGCCTTGGTGGACTTTTGAGCCATGCATGGGATCACTGTCCCATTGGAAGGTTCAGTAACTCCCCAAGTGTCAGATTCCTTACAGAGGGCATGACGTTTTCTTCTAGGATTTCACGATACTTGATTGAATCCATCTTGCCCTGCACACACTGCAGGTTTCCAGTGCTAGAAGAGGTAAAACAGCTGCAGGGCATCACCAAGCCACCGCCATGCTTCACTGTAGACAGGGTGTTCTTTTCACTGTATGCTTCTTTCTTCCTCTGCTCCTTTAAATTTAGCTAATGAACCTAATTTCCATTGAGGCTGTAAAGGGGATAATAAACATTCAATGTCAGTACATGGTCATTAGTATAACCGTCACTATTCCCGGTCCCATTCCCATTTTGTTCTCTATAGCTTCATGGCTGCAGTGACATCCCCATCACCAGGATTATCAAAGGTCCCTTCTGGCTCAGTGCTGCCATTTGTTTGGTTCTTAGTTACTTATATACTTATAAGTATATAAGTATACTATATACTATAAGTATACTATATACTTATTTGCAGTGTCTCTTTAAAGTGCTTTTAGGGGGTGCTGTAACAGTCTTGGTGATCAACACAGGGTCAAAAATATACATATAGGACATTTTTAAATGTCCCATAGCAAGTTGCACCTTGACCAGCTCAGGGTAGCCATCAGCATCAGCATGCTTCTGGCAGAATTTTCCTCTATGTGCTTCATTGTTCTTTGTGCTGTTCCTTTGTACTACAGAAGATACTCCACGGGCACTCCATGCAGAGTTTAACGGACATAGCAACCACAACTGAAGGAGTTGGGACTTTTTAGGATGCGTGCAAACAAACAGTCTATTCCTTTAGCACTCATGAACCCAGGCCATTGCCTTATGTTCGACCCCTATTTCCTGTAACCCTTCTGGGTTTTCCTGGCCAGGGCATGGGTTTTGCATGATACCGGACCCAGGCATAATCTTTTCTAAAGGGACTGTACTGTCCTTCAAAACCCCCTGCTGAAGCAAATTTGTGGAGGAAATCTTTGTTTTTCTCTTTCTGTATTGGAGCAGTATTTAACTTGACAAATTCACAAAATCCACGACATGGTGGAGAGACTGGATGAAAGAAACTGGGCAAGTGAAGACAACTGTATGTCTGCCAACAATTATGTAGAATTTTTACTTTTACCGAAGAAAGAGTTTAAATTTCTGCAAAAATTGATTCTAAAAGTTAGACTAATGTAACAGATTAAATGCTGCGTGTTACCACCCACCTCTGGTGTGGCTAGCAGAATCAGTATAAGCCAAGTTTTCCTACGGTGTGTGGACAGCCGCTGTGCTGTTACACAAGGGCCTACAGACTGCCGCTAGTGTAGCGTAGCAAATATGCAAATCGACTGCTGTCAAACTCCACTGGCTCAGACATTCCTTAATAACAGGGCTTTCTTTGCTCTCTCTTGCCCCAATTACTGTCCTCAGCCAAAGGCCTCCAGGGTGGATGATTTTGGTTTGCTTTAATATAAATAAGTTGCAGATCCCGATCTGAGATAGGGAATAAACAAAAGGCCTCACTGCGTTGGATCTGGACTTGGCCATGATGTCTATAATTTTATTCCTCGCGGCTGCTTTTATCCCCTCCGTGGACCCCATTTCTCATCAGCCGAGGAGGCAGAGAGCGCCATTAGAGGCCTGTTCAAATCACATGATGACTTATAGAAAATCCTTGCTTACTTAAATAGTAAACTACATTAGCAGTGACTCCAAGGGCAAGGTGATATCATTATCAGTTTTAGCTGCTTTGCTTTGTATTTTGTAAATGGGTGGTCAGTATGTCATTTTGTTGGAGGGGAGTAAACTAAGTGAATGCATTTTAAAGATAAAAATGCTTCCATCTGGAACTGAATAAATGTTTTTTGCAGCAGTAACGGATTCAATGTGGTCTGCTGTGACATATATGTGCATGAAGTGCTGGGCCACATACTATCGCTGTCAGACAAACACCTCGTCTCTCCAAAAAGCAACTTTCAATGGAAGTCAATGTAAAAGTTTTTTTTTTGGAGCATTTTTATTGGTCAATAACAAAAATAACAAATTGCAGATTACAATGTCTAGAACTGAAGAATGGCAGAAACAGAGATACAAGGTTTTCGCTGAACAGTGTATATAATATAAATATAGATTTGTAAACATTTTATACATTATAAACATGTTAATGGCACTAAAATCTTCATCAAAAGTGTCCCTAATAACTGTGTAGTTAAACATTAATAAACCATTCACTAACATGTATTCACCAGTAGTTTACAAATAGATTACAGCAGTACAGCTTACTCATGTACACATATGCATCAGCTTCACTTACGCAAGTGTATCTCAATAACAGCATTCATATGACGTGTATAAGAAGCTGAGAGTAACTCATCTAGAGTAATTCAGCTTCTGTTGGTAAGCATGTGTAATAACTCTGCAATTACACTACAGTACAGCAAAAATACAGCATTTTGTACCAGCAAATACATTACAGAGAATCCCATTACAGGGATTGTCTATGTCAATGATTGTAAACACAGTTATTAGAGACACACAGTATGAAGTTGGACAAGCAAAAATTTTATGACCATTTAAAATGCCATTATTAGCACTGCTTAGTCCATTAGAACATCACAGCAGATGTTTCTAGTTAAAGACAACACATTTTGTGAAGATTTTGAAGAGTGTTGCTACTATTCCTAGATGGTGTTCATATTTTAACACAGTGATGTAATTGCACAGACTGTGTATACAGATACACATTGTGTTCGTTTGGCCTAAGCGCACTGTGACAAGTTCAAAAACTACACATGTTCAATACATTTACATGTGTCAAAAGATTTATTTGTAATTTCCTAATTCATTATGTTTTTTATGCTTATGGATTCTGTTAGTTGCCCATTACACATATCAAGTTAATGTTCATTTTCATTAATTACAAGTTAATGTTCATTTAAGGTATACACGTTTGTATCAATTTGCATTGGCTATATATTTATGTGTATTATTTTCCATTTAAAACAGGAGTCAATAATACAGTTTTCTGAAGATGGGGTTACACTACAGGATTTTTACCCTGATTTTAGCCCAGCTTCTCAGACTGACTGAGCCTGTGCTGGTTGGCTCTACTCTGCAGATCTTTCATCCGTTGAAGTTGACAGTTGGAGAGAGAATCAAGTAGTGTGTGAGGGGCGCAGACTCTTATTTTTGGCCTCCCAGTAGTGTTTCAGACCAGATGGAGCACATAAAATGATTTTTTCGACTCAGTCTGATGGACACTAAGCATAAAAAGTTCAGTTCCACCTTAAATGATGCAGCAGCTACCTTCTGAGGCTAGTACATGTCTGATTTAAGGTGGAATGGAAACTCATAGAAGAAGTCAACACCTTGGGTAACCTCCAGTATGTGTTGTGCTACCCACCTCCAACTACTTCTGCAGTCTGTGCAGACCATGCTGACTCTGTCCTCCCACCTACAACCTCACCCAAATGAATTCTGCACGTATTCTTTCATTTTGGGTCAGCGCAAATAGCGGCGACCAATGAGAGCTGCAAGCTGTTGTATTTCCGTGTTTAATCTGCATCTCCTAGGTAATGCGAGACATGCATGTTTTGGGGTGTGCTCGGTTCAGCAGCAGATTGAAGTTGTGTGGTGTAAGATCCCTAGTCATTTAGTGTTCAATGGACATTTTTATTATTATTTATTATTCGTGTTAGACATCCAGTCTTTTTTTATAATCTGCTACGTCTTTTGTTGTGTAGTGTAAGGCTGATGTACTGCCTTTGTGCGTGTATTTCTCTATTCTTATATTTTTGAGATTTCCAAAAAGGTCACCATCAAATGAGTAGCATGCACAGACAAATGATTTGACGTCAAACTGAAATGTACAGTTTATTGAATAATGGACTTTTACGCAGTGTCTGATTGCTGTGTTTATATGATTAAAGAAACAGCTTGCTTTGTTCATATATGGGCATTTTACTGCCCTCTATATAGGCTAGTCGTTGTCTGAGACAGTTTTGTTTATCACACGGCTCTTATGGGCTGCTGCGTTAATGCCGAGAATGTGGAGTACAAACACTGTGAAGAATGGGGTTGGATAATGTCTTTGTGGAAGACGACATGCTGGTGATTATTACTTCATTTGCAGTAATGGTTTCCCCTTGTTTATTTAATGGTTTAATTGAGGCTGATGGAGAACACCTGGGCAGACGGGCGTGTTTAAAGAGCCTCAGCTGAAAAGTAAGCAGACCAAGAAGGGTGAGGTGACTTATGCAACATGAAACTTGGTCATGTGATAGCACCTTCAGATTAGTCAGTTGGGTCATGCAGAGTGTGTTTACCTGGCCAGAAGAGGATAAAGTCCCCTGCTTAGACTTGGTTCTTCTAAGTGTTTCTTCCTCATACTCTTAAGAAGTTTTTCTGTGAGGCACCAGCATTTCTCGGAACTTGCTTTGGCGTAATGACTGTGAAACTTAAGATGTGTTCATCAAGTCTGCAACAATAAACTATATTACTGCCAAAAGTAAGTCAAGTGAAAAACAAAGTTATTAATCATAATATAACCCATATCGTGGAAAACATGGATGTCATTATGGGTTGGCCTTCGAATAGTTTTGTTGAACTGAAGTGGTCTGGTCTCAGTCTTGACTCCTGGTTTTCTGGTCTTGAGATCATGAATTAATGTTCTTAGTCTTGTCTGAGTGTCAAGATGAAGATAGCTCATCAACTGCCCAAGTGCAAGTGTTTCCTGAAATCCCTTCATTCCTATTTTAGCATTTACTACATTTACAGAAACCAAATAGAGCAACAGAAGGCATAGCTATTATTGTATATTTGTGTATACAGTCATTGTGTGCACAAGCACTTTGACTTTTTATGCAGGGCATATGCCAAAAGCACTGTAACAGTGGTCACATACACTAAACTAAGCGCATTATTAAGCTTCGAGTCTATTTTTGTTACTTGTTGTGCCTCTAAAAGCACTCCTGTGATGATTTACCATCACTCATGAACAACTGATGTAAAAACACTGCAGAAATACAGCTTTTGTCAGCCTAATCTGTACTGTATATATTTTATCATTAGAGATTTACCTTGTAGCTGCTTGTGGCCAACATTTAATAATCCAATAATCTAATAATTAAAATTCCTAAAGGTTCATTTTTAAATGATCATTTCCATTGGCTATCATTGTGCCCCTTTTGAAAAAGCACAGTTTTTTGCTAAAACACTTTGAGACAAGGGTAAGCTTTCTGATGTAGGCTGTTTGGCAGATAGCTGCTTTCTATTGAAAGCTGCTGGACAGCCAGAGAGCCTCCACTAAGTTAGCTAAGCTCGAAATACGCTTCTTTGGGTTGTTTGTCTTTAGCGCTTTGTTTCTTGCTCATGCTTTTGTTGCAACGTCAGCAGCTTAAAAATATAAAGTGCCCCTAGCGTCCGAGAACAAATTCTGGTGTGAGCGTTTTTGGGTTTTTATTTCAGATTTTGACATTTCTGAAATGCAGCATTTTTGAATTGCTTCATTTCACAATTGTAGTTGTGTTCTCAGCTTTTGTTTGCTTTTTATATGTTGTTGTGCTGTGACCACCTTATTTTTGAACCTCTCGCACACATCCAAATATTGCTGTGTCAAAAACCTACTAGCCCAAAATAATATGGAATATTGATTAACAATCCACTACTTTATATTTCTTATAACCTACTGTTAATCCTAACCAACATATTTCTTATTTCCAAAACTACAAAAAAGTTCAATCTGGCCTCGGACTCGAACTCAACTACTGCAAAGTCTTATTAGTTTTATCAATTTATTGAACAGTTATCTACATTGGCATAAAAATGATGCATCATGAATACACCATGCTTAGGTCTGTCAAAAATATCTAAACCCCTATGTGAAACCACTAGAACCCAGGCGTTCTATGCAGAGACAGGGCAAAAAAGAAATGCATAAGCTCCTCAGGCCTTGGACTGAGAATCGTTACTCTACACACACCTCCTGTAGTAAAACTGATGAGACACAAGCCCAGTGCAGTGATACATCTGACTCAAGGGACGTTGTGTGGCCGCCATCCCATTAGACGTGGCATTGGTAGCTATTTCTCATTAAGAACCTTTGAGTGTGCGAGACATGGTGCAAGACTGTCTCAAAAATGTTCAGACAGAGAACAGAGCTGGTAAAAGAATTACAGATCAGCCCCTGCTGTCAGTTACTCTGCCTCTCAGTACAGCTTCATTGCCAGTCTGAGGGCCTACATTCTCGTAGGTGTTGACTTACATACTTGCACATAACCTTGAAGTGAGCACTATGGCCAAGCCAAACCAGCATGTGCATAAAACAAAATAACAAGAATATAACAATCATACTCCATTTTCACAAGAGGTCCCAAATCGCGGTAAGGTTTACATTCATAGCGAATGTCCCCAGACACTTTACCATATAGCGAAGAGTCACACAGCTTTCTTGTAGACTGTACTCTAAGATCTGTGATTACCCATAAACTCCTCTGTTAATGTGTATCTTTGCAGAGGTATAAATCGTCCTAAAACCAAGCTATATATCAGCATGAGCCACTGAATCTGGGAGGTCCATAAATTGCCCTTCCATAAATAAGAATGCTGTATGATTTAGATTCGTCTGGTCTGTCGTCTTGTTTAACTATTCTGAGTATTAAATATATATGAATTTAAATTTTTGGTAATAGACCTGTTCCTACCAGTAGGTCTGCATTTTCAGCACTGGGAGAGTTCTTCATGTCAGTAGAGAGAACAGAATCTGTCTAGCATTCCTAGGCACAGCATTAACCCTTACAATCCACATCTGTCGCCATCACAGCTTGGGGTCATGTTCTGCGTCTGGAGACTAATCTGACACTTTCCTGTGTCATAAATTTTTCAGAGTAAAACCTGTTGCCCAGCACAGCTGTGGGCCACTTACCCCACAGCCCACCTCCACACTATTTCAGCAACGAGAGGAGAAGAAGAGAAACGGTCAAGGATGGTAACGTAAACAGGACAGTCACTTTGAGTAAATGGTCGAGGGTCTTAATCCTGTGTGTTTCAGTTTCGCTGGCCATATACGGAGAGGCGCAGCTCTCCCTCAGCACAGTAGAGCAGGGCTGGGGGTGGAGTTGGGGAAGACTGTTTACGCTCTGCATAATCAAAACGATATGATTTTTTGTGAAAACCGTGATAGAACCGTCGGGAGCACATCAATATCACAGACCTCCTTGACTCTGGCAAGTTCAAGAGCAGTGCAAGCAGATGTTTCAGTACGGAGGCTGATCTAGACCCAAATCGGCCTTCATGTCTGGGCCATCTCTGAGCTGTTTATGCTATCCACACACACACACACACGAATGCTAACGTCTGTGGAATGTTATCGATCCTTCAGAACACAGGAGCTGGAGAGAGCATAAACTGATACATGGATTCCTGCCTCTACTCCTGTCCAGAATTTACTTTTTTCCTCAGTGTTACGATGAGTTTAGCAGAGCTGCTGGTGCTTTGGTGGTGTGTTGTAATGTGCCTTTGTTGAAATGGCAGTGACGCATTTACTGAGAAATATGTCTAATCTAGCATCACTGGAATGGAAGAGAGGAAGAACTGAAGCGTTCTTCAGTTCTTTGGAGAATGAAATGTTCTGAAATGATATATACAGCCATCACCTTCCCTGAATGCGTAATGGTTTCTTTTTATTCCCAGTGGAGGTGAACTCTTAAAAATAAAGGTGCTTCAGATGGTTATTTGAGGAATGCTGTAAAATAACCGTGTATGGGTGCCTAAAGAACCCTGTTTGTAATAGATATGTGTGAGTGTAAATCGTTTTTTATAGGTACTCTATACAGTAGGTCCAAATGTTTGTGTACATCCCTTCTTAAGAATGCATTCAGCTACTTTAAGTTGCATCCATTGCTGACAATGCAACACACAGCTTGTCTAGTCCCTGTTAGAGAAGTACTGCCAATAGATTATGACTCTCTGGAGCAGATAACATAAATATATGGCACCACACCTACTGCCAGGTGTGGGCTAGAGGGGTACACCCCCCCCCCAGGTTGATTTAGGGAGTTGAAAATAGGGTGGGGAGTTTGGGATGAGTTGGGGAGTTAAGGATGAGGTGGGGAGTTGAGGATGGGGTAGAAAGTTTGGAATGAGTTAGGGTGGTTGAGGATGAGGAGGGAGTTGGAGATGAGGTAGAGAGTTTGGGATGAGTTGGGGAGTTTGGGATGAGTTGGAAATTTGGAGATGAGGTAGAGAGTTTGGGATGAGTTGGGGAGTTGTGGATGAGGTAGAGAGGTTGGAATGAGTTGAGAAGTTGGAGATAAGGTGGGGAGTTTGGGAAGAGTTGGGGAGTTGTGGATGGGGTAGAGAGTTTGGGATGAGTTGGGGAGTTAAGGATGAGGTGGGGAGTTTGGGATGAGTTGGGGAGTTGAGGATGGGGTAGAGAGTTTGGGATGAGTTGCGGAGTTGGAGATGAGGTGGGGGGTTGAGGATGAGGTAGAGAGTTTGGGATGAGTTGAGGAGTTGGAGATGAGGTAGGGAGTTGAGGATGGGGTAGAGAGTTTGGAATGACTTGGGGAGTTTGGGATGAGTTGGAAAGTTGGAGATGAGGTAGAGAGTTTGGGATGAGTTGGGGAGTGTGGGATGAGGTAGATACTTTGGGATGAGTTGGGGAGTTTGGGATGAGTTGGGAAGTTAGAGATGAGGTAGAGAGTTTGGGATGACTTGGAGAGTTTGGGATGAGTTGGAAAGTTGGAGATGAGGTAGAGAGTTTGGGATGAGTTGGGGAGTGTGGGATGAAGTAGAGAGTTTGGGATGAGTTGGGGAGTGTGGGATGAGGTAGATACTTTGGGATGAGTTGGGGAGTTTGGGATGAGTTGGGAAGTTAGAGATGAGGTAGAGAGTTTGGGATGAGTTGCGGAGTTGGAGATGAGGTAGAGAGTTTGGGATGAGTTGGGGAGTGTGGGATGAGGTAGAGAGGTTGGAATGAGTTGGAAAGTTGGAGATGAGGTAGAGAGTTTGGGATGAGTTGGGAAGTTGGAGATGAGGTAGAGAGTTTGGGATGAGTTGGGGAGTGTGGGATGAGGTAGATACTTTGGGATGAGTTGGGGAGTTTGGGATGAGTTGGGAAGTTAGAGATGAGGTAGAGAGTTTGGGATGAGTTGAGGAGTTGGAGATGAGGTGGGGAGTTTGGGATGAGTTGGGGCATTGAGGATGGGGTAGAGAGTTTGGGATGAGTTGAGGAGTTGGAGATGAGGTGGGGAGTTTGGGATGAGTTGGGGAGTTGAAGATGGGGTAGAGAGTTTGGGATGAGTTGGGGAGTTGTGGGATGAGGTAGAGCGGTTGGAATGAGTTGAGGAGTTGGAGATGAGGTGGGGAGTTTGGGATGAGTTGGGGAGTTGAGGATGGGGTAGAGAGTTTGGGATGAGTTGGGGAGTTAAGGATGAGGTGGGGAGTTTGGGATGAGTTGGGGAGTTGAGGATGGGGTAGAGAGTTTGGGATGAGTTGCGGAGTTGGAGATGAGGTGGGGGGTTGAGGATGAGGTAGAGAGTTTGGGATGAGTTGAGGAGTTGGAGATGAGGTGGGGAGTTTGGGATGAGTTGGGGAGTTGAGGATGGGGTAGAGAGTTTGGGATGAGTTGGGGAGTTGTGGGATGAGGTAGAGCGGTTGGAATGAGTTGAGGAGTTGGAGATGAGGTGGGGAGTTTGGGATGAGTTGGGGAGTTGAGGATGGGGTAGAGAGTTTGGGATGAGTTGGGGAGTTAAGGATGAGGTGGGGAGTTTGGGATGAGTTGGGGAGTTGAGGATGGGGTAGAGAGTTTGGGATGAGTTGCGGAGTTGGAGATGAGGTGGGGGGTTGAGGATGAGGTAGAGAGTTTGGGATGAGTTGAGGAGTTGGAGATGAGGTAGGGAGTTGAGGATGGGGTAGAGAGTTTGGGATGACTTGGGGAGTTTGGGATGAGTTGGAAAGTTGGAGATGAGGTAGAGAGTTTGGGATGAGTTGGGGAGTGTGGGATGAGGTAGATACTTTGGGATGAGTTGGGGAGTTTGGGATGAGTTGGGAAGTTAGAGATGAGGTAGAGAGTTTGGGATGACTTGGGGAGTTTGGGATGAGTTGGAAAGTTGGAGATGAGGTAGAGAGTTTGGGATGAGTTGGGGAGTGTGGGATGAGGTAGAGAGTTTGGGATGAGTTGGGGAGTGTGGGATGAGGTAGATACTTTGGGATGAGTTGGGGAGTTTGGGATGAGTTGGGAAGTTAGAGATGAGGTAGAGAGTTTGGGATGAGTTGAGGAGTTGGAGATGAGGTGGGGAGTTTGGGATGAGTTGGGGCATTGAGGATGGGGTAGAGAGTTTGGGATGAGTTGGGGAGTTGAAGATGGGGTAGAGAGTTTGGGATGAGTTGGGGAGTTGTGGGATGAGGTAGAGCGGTTGGAATGAGTTGAGGAGTTGGAGATGAGGTGGGGAGTTTGGGATGAGTTGGGGAGATGAGGTGGGGAGTTTGGGATGAGTTGGGGCATTGAGGATGGGGTAGAGAGTTTGGGATGAGTTGGGGAGTTGAAGATGGGGTAGAGAGTTTGGGATGAGTTGGGGAGTTGTGGGATGAGGTAGAGCGGTTGGAATGAGTTGAGGAGTTGGAGATGAGGTGGGGAGTTTGGGATGAGTTGGGGAGTTGAGGATGGGGTAGAGAGTTTGGGATGAGTTGGGGAGTTGAGGATGGGGTAGAGAGTTTGGGATGAGTTGCGGAGTTGGAGATGAGGTGGGGGGTTGAGGATGAGGTAGAGAGTTTGGGATGAGTTGAGGAGTTGGAGATGAGGTAGGGAGTTGAGGATGGGGTAGAGAGTTTGGGATGACTTGGGGAGTTTGGGATGAGTTGGAAAGTTGGAGATGAGGTAGAGAGTTTGGGATGAGTTGGGGAGTGTGGGATGAGGTAGATACTTTGGGATGAGTTGGGGAGTTTGGGATGAGTTGGGAAGTTAGAGATGAGGTAGAGAGTTTGGGATGACTTGGGGAGTTTGGGATGAGTTGGAAAGTTGGAGATGAGGTAGAGAGTTTGGAATGAGTTGGGGAGTTGGAGAGGAGGTAGAGAGTTTGGGATGAGTTGGGAAGTTGGAGATGAGGTAGAGAGTTTGGGATGAGTTGGGGAGTGTGGAATGGGGTAGAGAGTTTGGGATGACTTGGGGAGTTTGGGATGAGTTGGAAAGTTGGAGATGAGGTAGAGAGTTTGGGATGAGTTGGGGAGTGTGGGATGAGGTAGAGAGGTTGGAATGAGTTGGGGAGTTGGAGAGGAGGTAGAGAGTTTGGGATGAGTTGGGAAGTTGGAGATGAGGTAGAGAGTTTGGGATGAGTTGGGGAGTGTGGGATGAGGTAGATACTTTGGGATGAGTTGGGGAGTTTGGGATGAGTTGGGAAGTTAGAGATGAGGTAGAGAGTTTGGGATGAGTTGAGGAGTTGGAGATGAGGTGGGGAGTTTGGGATGTGTTGGGGAGTTGAGGATGGGGTAGAGAGTTTGGGATGAGTTGAGAAGTTGGAGATGAGGTGGGGAGTTTGGGATGAGTTGGGGAGTTGAAAATGGGGTAGAGAGTTTGGGATGAGTTGGGGAGTTGGAGATGAGGTGGGGAGTTTGGGATGAGTTGGAGAGTTGAGGATGGGGTGGAGATTTTGGGATGAGTTGCGGAGTTGAGGATGAGGTAGAGAGTTTGGGATGAGTTGAGGAGTTGGAGATGAGGTGGGGAGTTGAGGATGGGGTAGAGAGTTTGGGATGAGTTGAGGAGTTGGATATGAGGTGGGGAGTTTGGGAAAAGTTGGGGAGTTGAAGATGGGGTAGAGAGTTTGGGATGAGTTGGGGAGTTTGGGATGAGTTGGAAAGTTGGAGATGAGGTAGAGAGTTTGGGATGAGTTGGGGAGTGTGGGATGAGGTAGAGAGGTTGGGATGAGTTGGGGAGTGTGGGATGAGGTAGAGAGTTTGGGATGAGTTGGGGAGTGTGGGATGAGGTAGAGAGGTTGGAATGAGTTGGGGAGTTGGAGAGGAGGTAGAGAGTTTGGGATGAGTTGGGAAGTTGGAGATGAGGTAGAGAGTTTGGGATGAGTTGGGAAGTTGGAGATGCGGTAGAGAGTTTGGGATGAGTTGAGGAGTTGGAGATGAGGTGGGGAGTTTGGGATGAGTTGGGGCGTTGAGGATGGGGTAGAGAGTTTGGGATGAGTTGGGGAGTTGTGGATGAGGTAGAGAGTTTGGGATGAGTTGAGGAGTTGGAGATGAGGTGAGGAGTTTGGGATGAGTTGAGGAGTTGAGGATGGGGTAGAGAGTTTGGGATGAGTTGAGGAGTTGAGGATGGGGTAGAGAGTTTGGGATGAGTTGGGGAGTTGAGGATGGGGTAGAGAGTTTGGGATGAGTTGTGGAGTTGGAGATGAGGTGGGGAGTTGAGGATGAGGTAGAGAGTTTGGGATGAGTTGAGGAGTTGGAGATGAGGTGGGGAGTTGAGGATGGGGTAGAGAGTTTGGGATGAGTTGAGGAGTTGGAGATGAGGTGGGGAGTTTGGGAAAAGTTGGGGAGTTGAAGATGGGGTAGAGAGTTTGGGATGAGTTGGGGAGTTGTGGATGAGGTAGAGAGTTTAGGGTGAGTTGAAAAGTTATGGATGAGGTGTGGTGGTGAACATCATGACCTTACTAACACTTCTTTCACTGAATGCAATCAAATCCTCACAGCAGTGCTCAAAAATTACTATAATGCCTTCACTAGACAGTAGAGGCAGTTGCTTCAATAAAAGCTGGAAGAACTATTAATTTTGAAATAAACAATGAATTAGCAGGTGTCCCAATACTTCACTCTCTACTCTCTTCACATCTCTATTAAAAACAGGATTCTTTATGGACCCAAAAGTGTTTCTTCTATGGAATTGCTCAAAGAATCAATTTGAAGAACCTTTATTTTTTAAAGGTGTGATCTATAAAGGAGACTAAGTACACAAGCAGAAAAGTGTTTATGCTAGCTGAAGGTGGGTAACAAGGTTCAGAATAGGCTCCATCATTCAGTATAGTATAACATTTGTTATGGAAGCTGTTATAATCATCTGTAACTGCATGATTTACTGGTAGGCCAGAATCAGCCACTTGAACTACGGGTCTCGAGTTTGTGGACAGAGCTGGTGCAGTTAAAATATAACTAGCCTCTGCTTTTACTGGGATATGACTTTAGACAAGTGAAGGTAATACTGCAGCAGGTGAAATCTTCATTAACGAGGTGAAATGAGGGGAAGATAAATATCTTTTCTTGCGGTCTGCCTTAATGATAGAGGCAGGGGAAGGTAATGAAGGTTGAGTTACGCTTTATGACCCCACCTGCAGATAGATTTGCCAACTCCATCTGTCAGTAGCTTTACTACCATTTCGTATATATCTGATAAGCCAGCACTTTTCACTAAATGTACATGAAAACAGTACTGTGCAGAGGTTTTAGGCACCTAAGCACATTAGGTAAATCCATCAGCAATTTGAGAGTTGTTTTTGCCTGTAAAACACTAGATTGAACTGATTGAATTGAGATCACATTAGAGCAGATGCCGGTAAACCTAAATAAACTGAAAGTAGCTGAGATCTTGTGAGCCACTTTGAAGAACAAAGTTTGGTTCTAGGTTTTTAATGGACACCCTCTAGCCAGCATGTGGGTCAATTGTTCTGTTCCATCACTAGCTCACTTGACTTACCATCATTAAGAAATAATTTACCAAACCAGGTGTTGGACGATAACTATAGCTCCCAAGAGGAACATATTAGCATATGTAAAACCTTTCACTACTTTTTATATTAATGTTGCTACTTTGTATTTATTCTAATATGAATTCCACTGCATAAATAAATACTTACTGCTCAGATAAACAGGGTTTTTTTTTTAATAAGTGATTTTGTTACTTAGCTTGCTTCGTAGTTTTGCATTACGTTGTTACTGGTTAACTTGGAGAAGCGTAGAGAAAATTAGCAATGAGTAAAAAAAATTAAGAGATATTTATTGTGACTGAAAAGGTTGTAGAAGAATGTGCTTTCGGTCATCCTATTGTTTTCCTGTTGTCCTGTTCCTATTCAATTAAATTAAATTATACTCACCGAAAACAAAAGGAACCAAGACTCAAAAACTCTAAAAGGGATCCCATCCTCTTCTGATCAACATCAGATAGCAGAACAGATAACAGAATAACAAAAATAACTGGACAAACATAGTGAGAAACGGCTAAGGCAAATGTGATTCCATAAATAATGAGAATGGGAAGTGAGTATCGGACACATGTTAAGTGTTAATGTGGAAGTCCAGGCAGGTAAAAAAAAGTCATATGCACAGCTTTGCAGAGAGGCACGAATGAAACAATGCGAAGATCCAGAGAGGGAGAGCATCGCAGTGGGCATCAGGGTAGTGGAGAGTCAGGTTGGGTATCCGCAGGCAGAACAGAAAGAACAGGGCATCTTGATACATAGGAGAGACATACAAAGAGATTGAAATGGAGGGACAAACAAAGGAGTTAGGGGGATGGCAAAAAATAAAATGTGTCATTTTAGTAAATGGAAATAATTGAAACTTGTAGATGTCTCTTTGACATTTAATTGTCATTGAAATTTACTAAATTGATTACTGCCTATGTTTTTACCCCAAATATTAACATATTAATATTAACATTTCAACAAACATTTCACAATGTTTGTTGTAAACGAATATTATTTAAATAAACATGGGTTGAAAGGGAGTTAAGCAGAGCAAGAAGAAAGACAGACCAGTTGACAGGCAATCAGGAAGCATGGACCATGAACATTCTCGATCTGTGGTCTGGGCACAACTCAGACTGGACGAAGAGTGTGAGCTTCTGTTATTGAGATTGGAGGAAAAAGCTGAGGGCTCCTTTGGGAGGCTTAAAGTTAACGTGTCTAAGGAATTTAACCATTATGCCAACAGGAGCTACTTCATCAACTGCCTGTCCCCTTTCAACCAAAACACATGCACTGTCGTGCAAATACCAGCTGCTGAGACAGGGGGGAAAAGAGGGCCGCTTTCATCCAGTCAAATGGGCTTGAGGTTTCTTCACCCTCTCGTAATTCCGTAGACATAAACATATAAATAAGTGGAGTTATGTTACAATATTTACACTCAACAAAGCCCAAATGAAATCCTGGGGGAGTGTGAGTGGATATTTTCTGGGTGTTAAATCAGTTTAAAGAGCTGAGGACACAGGTTAATGCACGCCACCATGGGAGAGCCACCAGAAGAGAGCTTCTGAGGCTTTCATCATCTGAGAGTTGTGTGTTTATACTGTATCTAGGGACAGCTTAGAGTAAATTGCCCATGAGGCCAAGCCATGTACATGACATGTGTTTAACTTTATTCCCCCCACTAGAGCTAGGGAACTTATACTCCACCAATAAGCATCATGTATAGCTGTTAAGTAATCTTAAATAGATTTGCTTATGTGATTTTTGGTACTGTATGACACATTGTTATCTATAAAAATGAGCAAAAGTATATTGCATAACGATGCGATAATGATAGCAGCAACCACCTTAAAAACTAAATGATGATTACATTTATTGTCCAGCTGTACAGTTTTAAAAGATAGCTATATGTTATACAGTGTTAGAAACCATAATCATTTGAGATTACTGAACAACTGCATGGCAAGTGTCTGAGATTTAGGCAAGGCAGTTTGCACGCTATTTAGTAGGGTAGAGGCTTTCATCGTAACCTTGCAACTCTTGCATGATTGGCTGTATTGGATATGGAACTATATTTAATATAATGCTGAAGTCAATAGAATCTGATTTTCTTCTTCTGTAATTTCTATTGTTGAAGTGTGACTATAGAGCTATCTATTACATTTACATTTAAGGCATTTAGCAGACGCTCTTATCCAGAGTGACTTATACAAGTGACACAAGCGACTTTCACAACCATTTAGTTGGCTATGTTAAAAATGATTCAATACAAGGCAAAACCCCACAATAATGATTAGCGTTAAGTTAACGCCTCTGCTTTTGACAATTTAAACACCCTTTTTTAGTGTGAGGCAACACCTGGTCAAAGAGATGTGTATCCGGATGGAACTAAAATGATCATACCTAATTCAGATCAGGGCTGAATTAAGTGAAAAATAGTAAGTAAATCAGCCTGTAATTTTCTCAGATGGAAGCAAGAGAAAAACACAGTCATGGCCAATCTGAACAGAAATTAAATCACAGGGGAGCACCTGTTAAAGGGGAAAATATCCCATGACTCCATATAAATCCTGTCCTAAAAACGGCTATTAACTAATATTTTACCTTGCAGCACTTTTAAAGAACCCTGGCTCAGGGCTGATGCTGTAGTTTTCCATTTCTAAGAACTCACTGAAACCTGGTTAGACTAGAGACTTTTTCCATTCACAGTCAGTGATGTACCTAGGACTTCGAGAAGTGGTCTTTCTCACTGCGATCGGTTCAATCCTGTCTCAGTTCCTAATTCCTGTCTTAGTTCCTAATCAGTTTCTGGTGAAACACATAAGACTCTCTTGAAGTCCTAAACAATGGAATAGTTCACTTGGCCACAGGAAAACACCACCCTGATTGGACAATTTTCTGTTTAAAATCTTAAATGTTTAAGATTTTAACCATTTACTTCCAACTTTTAAACAAAATTATCTAAAAATTACCAACAAATTCCTAGAATACATTAGGCCTTCTCTAAAGGCTGGTAAGGCCCTAGGCATTGCCCCCTGCATACTGTAGGCAGGACATCATTTTATCCATAGGAATTTATTAGATCATGAAAAGTGGGTATTCGGAAACAGTCAGAGCCAGATACCAGCCTCTTGAAAGACCAGATGGGCATAAATACTGGTAGATGTGGTGAAATACTGGTAGTACAGGAGGCAAGAGGAGGAGAAGAGGAGGTTTTATATCAAGTATACCAAGTTCAACCATTTCTATTGTAGTTTCTATGTGCAACCAGGAGCATTGGTGATGAATGGTGTTTTGGCTTGATAATAGAAGGAGGTGGGAAATAAGTTCTCCCTAAAGTTTCAATAGGTGTTCAGGGGCGGGGTCACTACATTTCCCTGTGCACACTTGATATCCAGAACCAATGAGGTTTAAGCGACAAAGAAGCCGGGGTGCAATGCATCTCCAGATGACCTATTTACTGGCCTCTCTTGTGTAACGGTATCCTGTTAGTGTTTGTGGAACAGGGAGGGAAGTATTGCATTGCAAGGAAACGTGAAAACCAGATCGTACAGGCCAGGAAAGGCTCGCATGGCCACGTAAGCTTGCTCGCTCAGGCCGAGTGGTCAGCAACAAAGCAGCCTCTTCTTCTCCACGGGGAGCATCAATCAAACGCTGTGCTTCGCTGGTCGAGAGGTGGGTCACAAAAACAGCGGCTCCATCGCACACAAACACACCGAGGCCTCCTCCACCCTGCATTTCTGACATTTTTAGCTTTGAACTGTACATGGCCTCTGCTCCCTCAGGAGGTAACACAAATACACAAAATATCTGACCCCACAATCGCCTTCAACCTCTGCCTTCCTCAGCCGTGGGATACGTGGCTTCCTAATGGGAAGCAAAAATATTGGGGAATATTGGGTTAAAGAAAAATCTTTAACCTATCCCAAATGTAACAACTCTGTCAAGACAAGGTTGGTGTCTAATGTTTGCTTCCTGCGTTTTGCATTAGATGCAGCCGAATACAAAGACATTATTCAAAAAGATTAATCATTTCTGTAATTATAAACTGCATATTTGTGAATCATGCCAGACATGAATTTGGGGTTCTCTATAAACTCTGTTTGTTTGTGTGCATTTGTGGCTGCATCCAGATAGTTTACTGAAGCTTCCTTTCCTGCCTGCTTTTCTTGATACTGCCTGATTTCCAGCTTGTGGACTGTTACTGTTGGAAGACAATCCTGAAAGAGATGAGAAAGAACCCCAGGGTAACAAAAGACCCAATGACAAAAGAAAAATGACTCATTTCTTAATGTACTATTAGAAAAACCCCTGAACAAAAATAGTGTTTATTGAAAGACACCATAAAGAAAGGACATGACTGAAGGACAAGACTGCTGCACAAGACATTGTGGCCTGCCTCATGTATGCCCAAGACCACAAGGATGTTTCACAATGCTTCTGGGAAACAGATGAGACAGATGAGGCAAACACTATGTTTGGAGGACGCTGCACACCAATACCCAACTGTAAAGCATGGTTGATGGAGCAGCATGCTTTGGGGCTGCTTTGCTGTCTCTAGAAACAATTATTTCAAAGGTGTATCAACACATTTTACAGGAGAATACAGGGGCAGCAGTCCATGACCTCAAGCTGCAGAAACATTGGGTGATGCGACAAGACAATTACCCAACACACACAGGTAAAGGAACTAAAGGAGAACTGAAAAAGAAGAATTGTTAGCCTGGTCTCAATGTGCACTAATTATGCTTCGACCATCGTACACATGCACAAATTACTGATGCAACCCAGACACTCAGCAATCAAACGATTTGAGCGGAGAATGTTACAAAGCAACCAGTGAAATTGTATTACCTGAACCAATGACTATGAAAAGCATGGATGCCATGGTTCCATTCCCTTCCATTCTATAGAAACGAAGCCAAAATCCTCCGCCATGTTGGCAAATTTACAACCAGAGTTCAAAGGCAGAGACAGACATGCCTACTCATTTGGTTAGACCTGCCCCCTTATCTCAGGCCAAGCGCGAGAGCTTACAACACAGCCTAAAGGCACTTATCTTTGAACAGTAAAACAGTCAATAACACAGTCAGCTGTTGGTTCCTGATCCTGAATCTCTCTGTTTACGCTGTAAGTGGTGAGATTTAATTGGACTGTCTTGGCAGAAAAAGCCATAGATAATTGCTTCAAATGTAACAGTACATTAAGATTGAACTAATGCAGTATGAATCTGTTTTTTTTCTGGGTGCTAGATCTCCTTTAATTGACAAATATACTTAGAAATGTTTCAATTTCAAATACATTTGAAAAAAACAAAGACATTTGCATACTAGGTGTGGATGCATTATTTCCAATGCGCTTGAATCAAATATATAATTATATAGTTATTTTTACCTGCCCCTTACATCAGCAAGCCATTGCTCTTGAATAGTGAGCATCAGGACATATACATTTATAAATGGTTAAATGTTTGGTTGTAACTGGTTGCATTTGTGTTGATCATCGTTTTAAAAACAATGAAATCCAGAAGGGAGACCTTATTTTTGTTTTTAAAAAGAGGGGTTCACAGACATTTTATTGCAAAACTAATTCATGTTTCCATTAAATTGCAGTACCGGAGCTCAGCTCTATTACTCTGTTTACCACTAAGACAAACCAAAGCTATTACAGTCCAGTTTAACCCCCAAGCTGCTAGCCAAGCTTGTCAATCACTTAAATACTGAGTGTAACTCCACCTTCTTACCATAAAGCAGAAAAAGATTTTATATTTGGGTTTGGAGTTAAACACCGGAGATGGAAATGAGATGGAAAAGGGGCTGTTTTGTCATTGGAACATATAGAAATGGGCGGAGCTGCACATCATACTGCAACCAGCCAGCAGAGGCACTGTAGTTGCTCCAGTATAGCACACGTGATGACAATAACCTAAAGGGTGAAAATGACCTGTGTTTTTCTGTATGGTCCACTGCACATGGTCCTCTGCACATCTGCTTTAGCTTTCATCTGGCTCGTTGGCTGGCCATTGCATATCCACAAGTTTGCGTATGTCTACATGTGTGTGTGATGGTATTGGTGGAGTTGGGTACGGCATCTGGTAGCATTTAGGGCCTCTTGGATGGAGCGGATGGGTGGGTGGTGGGGGCTCTCGTGTTTTGGGGCATCCAGAGACCAGCTTGGGTAGAAACACAACGGAGCCCTGCCACGGAATAACAAACCAAAATGAAGGCTCATCCTGATGGAACATCTGGCCTACATTTCTGGCAAAGACCATCATGCTGGCACAGTAGAAGGGGCCTCTGTGTATGTGTGAGTTAAAATAAGTGCCAGCCTTCTCAGAACATAGATTTAACTCTGAAATAATATTATAGAAGTTCAAACAGAATATTGGACAAAGCTTATTAAAATGCTGCCCCAGATCATCTTCTCTGGTCACATGCAATGCACTTTCTAGAGTCGTTATGGATTTCCAAATTAATGTCCAACAGTGCATTCCTACAGTGACAGTGTGGCCAGGATCCCCCTTATATCCCAAATGTAGTACAATAGTAGAATAACTAAGATAAGATTGGTGTCCAGTTTGTATCTACCCAGTAACTAGTGCTGGGAGGATGAAGCCAGCATGTGCTTCCGCATAAAGCCAGTCAACCACTTCTTCTGCCACTATTATGTGTTATTGGTTCTTGGCATCAAAGGGTCCTCTGTGGAGATCGTTAAGAGCACCAAGTTCCTTGGTGTCCACTTAGCGGAGAACTTCACCTGGACCCTGAACACCAGCTCTACAGCCAAGAAAGCCCAGCAGCATCTCTACTTCCTCTGGAAGCTGAGAAAGGCCCGTCTCCCTCCATCCATCCTCACCCTCTTCTAGAGAGGGACCATAGAGAGCATCCTGTGCAGCTGCATCACTGCCTGGTTTGGGACCTGCACAGTCTCTGACCGCAAGACCCTCCAATGTATTGTGAGGACAGCTGAGAGGATCATCGGAGTAACTCTCCCCTCCATCATGGACATTTACACTGCCCGCTGCATCCGCAAAGCAACCAGCATTGTGGATGACTCCACCCACCCTTCACACAGACTGTTCTCCCTCCTGCCATCAGGAAGAAGGTACCGCAGCATCCGGTCCAACACGACCAGACTCTACAATAGCTTCTTCCCCCAAGCCATCAGACTTCTCAACTCTAGAGACTATAATAATAGTTTTCCTGTTCCATGCACACACACACACACACACACACACACACTCTCTCTCTCTCTCTCTCATTCACCAACCATTTACCCCTGACAATATGGGAAGCATTATCATTCTGGTAATCAGAAAGTTTTGTCCTTGGGTTCTATGTTCAAAATGTCCCACATATGGATCCCCAGTAGGGTCAGTGATGCGACCAAAAGGGGTTAAGCATGGGCCCTATCTGGGTTGTACATTTTACATGGGACATAGATGAGACCAATGTGAGATTGAGGTGGGCTGTAATAATGGGGCACAATTGGCAAGCCCAACTGTAAATTGGGCTTCAGTAAATTCAGTAAATTCAATTGTCTTGGCTGAACCAGTGTTTTAATTACAGTGTATTTTCAGGTAAATGAACCTAGTTGATTGCTACCACATGAGTACCACATTGAGTAAAATAAACGGTTTAATGTTTCAGTTCTCCACACACTTTCACCAAAAAAGGCATTGTCATTTATTAAATATGTGTGTTTTGATACTGATCATTAAAGTGTCTCATAAACCCAGACTGGAGTACAGGAATGAGCCTCTTCATAAGGGCAAAACAAAATGAAAAGAATAAGCTCTGCCCATATGGGTGAATTAAAACCCTGTGATTCCTAAAGGATAGTTTGGGGCCTCCATTAGACAGAAAGACAAGTGCAGTTACTCTGGTGAAGAGCCAAACAGTCCTAACACAACCCTGACCACCTCTCACCCCGTAAAGCACTGTAGATAATCAATCACTCTCCATCAGAGATGGGCAGAGCAGTGGAAACCCTTACTCAAGAAACAGGAGTGTTAATGCCCCTTCCAGTACTGAGGACCTTATAGCAAAGCTAAGCAGAACCAACCATGAACCCAAACACCTTGAACATCTAAAAAACACAAAAAGGGATTCCTTTCATCACAAACATGGTCATCTGCTTCCAGTTCTTCTCTTATGTGTATTATTAGCTCCTTTTTGTCCCTTTGTGGATGCTGTGTTTGTGGGCTCTCCAGCATTCGGTCCACATCTGGAAGTCAGGCCTTGTTTCTGTGGTGATGAGCCTGTTGAAGACGTTGTGTGGCCCACAGTGGACGACCTCACAGCGTGGCCCACTGCTCAGTGACTCAATGTCTGAATGAATGTCTGTTTGTGTATATTATGTCTATAGCACTATTCAGTGTCCAAAACTATAGTAAAATGTTGCACCAATTAAGAACAGCTGTGAATATCGTTGTTCTACTATACATTCAATTCAGATTGCTAACATAATATATGCTGGCCAGATTTCTGGAATGGAATCCGGGAACATTTTCAGGTCTGTGGTCAATATATCACTAAAATATCCAATGTTTTGACCCAGTTTTAAAAATGGTGCACTATTTGTAGATCACATGGTTGCCAGCTTTCAAGTCTGGAAAAAGGATGAGAAGAAGATTCCCTTGACACTTGCAAGCTGCTGGTCAAGTTGGAGTAGGAGGGGTTAGTAGATAGCAACAGCCAGCCATCTGCCCATTTGCTCTGCTGCAGGTCTTTATGTTTTTTAAACCACAGTTAAAAATGCAGACATCTCTGGGGACAGCAACAGCTAGGGACAGGCCACCAAAAAGAGGACTGTCCCCAGACAACAGGTACTATCCCATTGGTCATCTGTAATGATATAATTACACAATTAGTTGCATTCACTTTTGATTCAAGTTCTGTATCAATTAAGTTCCAGTCTGCCGTTTCATTTCATTCATTTCTGTTTATATCAGTGTCAAACAATGGTAAGACATGGCAACCTTGTAAAATTGTTTTCCCCACAAAATATTCAAATTGAGGTCTTCTGAGTGGTGCAACTGTCCAATTGTTTGCTCTATCATTGCAAGATTTCAGGTTTGATCCCTGGTGATGCCACAGCCATCCATGTCCAGGAATTCCAGAGACCACAACTGACCTTCTTACTCTCTCTAGGTGGGTTGGATGGCCCTCCCTCTCCCCCCACTTAACTTGATGCTAGTCAGTGTGGGCATTTGTTAGCAAAAGATGCAAAATAATTAACCAAAACATGTTGATCTGTCCAGTGTTGCATTAGCCACAGTTTGAAAAGATGTATTTGGCTGACTTGATGTGACTCGGCTAACTTGATGTGACACTCATTTTTACCCTTGCAGCGCTGGTAGCATCAGGTGATGGGGAGGTGGGTGAAGCTTCTAAATTTCATTAAATTCAATTCATAGTATTCTCTTTATCCAGTCAAATTCTATGTTTACACACACAATGATAAGATTAAATGTTTAGAATGTAGTAATTCAACAACACAATAGAAAAAAAATAATAATTCATAACACAAAGCATAAAAAGGGTTAGTATTAACTAGAGGGGGAGAGTGGGGAGATTAAAACATATTTTTATACATCATTTTATTTCCCGGTCTTTAATTGGTAACTAGAATGGACAAATCTAAAAGTTTATGGACACCTGTTTATCCAGTGTCTTAGTTTTAAAATCAGGAGTTGTTCCTCCTTCACTAAAGTAACAGCCCTTTATTCTTTTAGCTCTGGATCACAAAAGCCACTCCAACTCATCCTAAAGGTACTAAATAGGCCTTAATCACTCTAAAGAATGCAGTTCCACTGTTCCACAGCCCAGTGCTCGGGGGATCTTGTACCCCTTTAGCCAGAGCCAGTGCATTAGGAAGGATCACCTTAGGTTCCTGAGGGTCCCGGTCTTTATGCTGAGCTTTTCCACTTTGACAAGTTGCACTTGATCACCTGCACGTCTGTGTCAGCAATTAGTGCAGCTTAAAGTAGCTTAATGCACTTATGAAGAGTAGTGTCCGGATACTTTTGGTAGGTAGTCTGGTAGTCTGTTCTTTGAGTTGCATAACGTGTGTGGTTTGTAGATGTGCGTTGCGTGGGTGTCCGTTTTTCTAAGTACACATGGACACTGTATGAAATATGTGTGTATTGGAGTGTATATATGTGTATTTTGGCATAGTTTGAAGTGACGGGGCTGTAATTGCGTGGCCGTATAGGTTTCAGCGCTGGACCCTGTCCAGTGTTTCCAGTCATAAAGAGCGAAGCCCTATTCCTCCTCAGCAAAATATACGTCCAGCAGCCCAGCACCACAATCAAAACACAGTCAGCAACTCAGCAGATTCAAACTCGCTGTATTGATACTGGCTGCCAGAGCGCATGTAGTAAATTTTGAAATCCCATGCAGGCTGCAGCAGGAGGGCTAATCTTAGCCTTTCACACATGTGTCAGATTTTAAATATGAACATGGACCCGCCACAAGAGCTCAGGTTTTAACCTGCAAGCAGAGGTTTAGGACTTTCTGAGGGAGTGCCATCAATGTGGAAATGACATCACTCAGTTTGTTATAATATAAAGTGGCTGATATCATATCACCTTGTATTAAGCCTAGCAACAATCTTAAAAATATATTAAGGCTTTATTATCCTATATGTGAACTATTTTCAGGATGTGGTGGCCTTTAAGTCTCTAAGACCTACGGTTAATGTTATCAAAGGATAAAGGATAAAGGTGCACGTATTCGTCACTGTACAGTGTGGACTGTACAGCGAAATGTGTCCTCCGCATTTAACCCATCTGGTAGTGAACACACACTCACACACACACACGTGTTAGGGGCGGTGAGTACACACACACACCCAGAGCGGTGGGCAGCCAACTCCAGCGCCCGGGGAGCAGAGAGGGTAAAGGGCCTTGCTCAAGGGCCCAACAGTGGCAGCTTGCCGAGCCCGGGAATCGAACCCACAACCCTGTTATCGATATCCCGGCGCTCTAACCGCTGAGCCACCACTGCCCCTACTCAGTTAGGACAACCACGGAAATTTAACTGACATTCAATAATAGATTAATATGTCTTTAGCATGTAATGAAATTAAATGTAATAAAATAAATAAAACATGCAAAGCTTGAGTTTTCTGTGTCTTCCTATTGAAGTCTATTCAAATTAAAATGAGTTGTGTTATGAAATATCAAAGTTTTGGGCGATAGACCTCAATTAACCCAAACTCCTCCTCCATGACCCTTTATATGCCCTACAGTTCTACCTCCGCTTTGTGACAAACAACTTCGCAACCACCACTACGCTCTCCTTCCTTCTGCTTAATCACTTTTCTAAGCTACAGGTGACTCCAGGAACCCTCCACAACCCACTGCCCTGAACTCCAGCCCAAAAGATTACCCAAAAGGGAGTTCGCCTCCCTATGCCATCTCCTTGGGCGGTGTCCATACTATACTATTAATTTCATAAATATTAAACTTTTTAGTTTGTAAAAAAAAAAAAAGTTATTAGAATCAACTTAACTTGTAATTTCTACTTATATACCGCAGTAAGTCTTGTAAACACTGTAAACACCAACGCTTTCAATTTGCATTATGAAAATGTGTCAAAATGGGCCACCAATTCTGCAACTAGACCACCAATGTTGTGGGGAAAAAATGTGTTCCGCTTTGATTAAAGGAATTTAACAAAACTATTAGTGGTTTATGACTTACAGCTATATTAGATAGTCCTCTACTGGATAGAACAACTTTGTAGTCAAAGACTGTCAGAAACCCAGAACAAATGGAGCAAATGCTGAGTTTCTTCCCCTAAGATGCTCTGTCATGCCTATACTGCAGCCACCTTCAGTTGCTGCTTGTTTGTGGGTCTTTCTGCTTCAGTTTGTCCTTCAATTAGTAAAAAGCTGCTCGGTTGGGTTGAGGTCAGGTGACTGAGTGCCATCAAGATTTATTTCTTTTCTTTAAGGGGTCCTTTGGTTGCAGTATGTTTTTGGTCATTATCAATCTGTACTGTGAAGCTCCATTCTAACAGTTTTGCAACATTTGGCTCTGCATTTGATTCTGAGCAGACAGTTTAGCTCTTTACACTTTACACAGAATTCATCTTGCTGCTTCTGTTAGCAGTCACTTCATCAATAAACACCACTGATCCACCTCCATTGGCAGCCATACATGCCCATGCCATAACAGTGCTTCCATCATGTTTGACAGATGATGTGGTATTTCTTTGGATCATGAGCCCTTTGCTTTCTTCTACATACTCAAGTTAATCTTTGTTTAATCTGTCCAAAGACTCTTGTTTCAGATCTGGTCAGTTTTAGATTAGTTTTCCAACAGTCTAATCTGACCTTTCTGTTCTTAAGGTTTTTATTGGTAGCACTCTTTATCTACACTCATGAAGACATGATATACCGACTTCTTCAAGAATTCTAGACTAGACTTTGTGAAGAGCTTTTGTTCACCAATGAAAGACTTCTGCAGTCTTCTTCTTTTCTATTTTAGCGGCCTTCTATGGAGTTCCAGGCCTGAGCTCGACAGTTCAACTCTTCCTCGTCCACTCCTAAAGTTTCTGCTCTCTCTCCTTCAGTACATTGAGACTTCCAGCAAATCAAACACTTGGAGTCAACTCCAAAACTTCTCCCTCATTTATCCTGAAATGATGAGGGTACAGCCCACATCTGGCCATTGAACCGCTTTTCAATTAATTGTTCAATTACTTTTAAGCCTGTGAAAATGAAGGAACTACGTAACAAAATTGGGTGTAATTCATATATGGTTAAGACAATATTTTTGTTAAGCCCATTAAAGCTGAAATTCTACACTTCAAGCACATCTTGACTGACTCCTTGCAAATCGATTGAGAGGTACACTGTCGAAAAGAAGTTCAGAAAGCAAGTGAAAATCTTGTGGATGGTTGGAACACATGGATATATAACTATTTGATTGATATAAAAGAAAGATAAAATCATTTTAACAAGAAAACTATAATATTATAGATAGTATTATTGTTTGTGGGCTTGTATTTCTTTATTGCTGGTAAGATTAGACTGAAGGAATTTCTAAACAATGCCAAAAAGAAGCAGTGAAACCTGAGATAGAGAGCATAGAATAGAGGTCACTAGTGAACAGCCATCATGCAATGTGCAGCCATGTGCAATTAAGAGTCTTTTACTGTAAATAATATTGTTTATTGCTTTTTTAATTCTTATTTATATTGTGTGTATATAGTGTAAATTATTTATCCAAATTTTTTGTAACTGAGTGTCCTGCTATCCCTTTCTGCTGCTACACTGTGAATTTCCCCACTGCGGGACTAATAAAGGATTATCTTATCTTATCATTGGCTAAACAGTAGCATGATAGCTAATACAGTTGAGGGACTGAGCTGGCTAACGAGTAACATCCTAGCTACATCGGCTGACTAAGAAGTAGCATGCTAGCCGAATCGGCTGGCTAACATATTGGGGCCTAAATGGTCGTTCTGTAAGATGACGTCAGAAGGGATAGGATGTGTCCTGGGAGATGACACCGGCCTAATAGTACCATTCGACCAAGCAGTGGAAAAGAGGCCCTTGATTCATCTATCCAAAAAGAACGCTTTCGCTGCTCCAGAGTCTAGTGGTGGCAAGTTTTACATCACTTCAGCCAAAGCTTGGCATTGCACATGGTGATTTTAGGCTTAGGTGTGGCGGCTTAGCTGCTGTGGTCACCATTGAAACCCCTTTGCATGAAGCTTCCTCTGAACAGTCCTGGAATTGATGTTGCTTCCAGAGGCCGTTTGGATCTCACTCAGTTTATGTTGAGTGATGCTTGCTCCTTCACTCCCATTCTGTAAACGGGTGTGTCCTACTGCTACTGTTGCCCCTAGATGTTTCCACCTCACACTAACATCACTAAGAGATCAACAGGGTGGCTCTAACAGGACAGAAATTTAACATATTGACTTGTCAAACCCACAACTCCAGGATGTTGTAGATGTGCAAACACTCTACCTGCTGTATATATGAGCCTGAATATATAAACAGATGCTGGTTATTATACCAAGAACACAAACACACTCAAACTGCCTTCAACTTTAAGACAGCCGAGAGCTCCTTTATGCAAAGACCAGTCAGACAATGCTAAGGGTAAAAGAATGAGGATCTTGATGAATAAAAGTCTCATAAAAGCCATAAACAAAGAACATTGTCTTCTCCTATGATCGAAGCATCTGCTATTTTAAAAACATGAATAAAGCACAGGCCTTGGACAGACGACGTTAAATGAGAGTAAAGGTAAATCTGTCTTCATCCTGGCGTAAGTAAAATCTGAGCACCAGTGACGTGATCCTGTGAGATACTGACTAACAATTTGGGCTCTGGTTGAGGTGACGTCATGTTCCTATGGTATTACAACCCATGGTGGTCAGACTGTGGACTGGTCAGTCTAAAATTGGAGATGATGTCACCTGAAGATCATTCCAGCTCTCCTGGAGTCATTTAACTTCTGTTTTCTCTCATTCTTTCACTTTTACTGCTTAAGGCACTCATACAGTTTTACTGCACCGCATGCTGTGTTATTCAAATGTGCGGTGAGGTCAACAATGCCTCGAAGGGACTTTAACTGAGGTGTGCAGATATATATGTGTGTGTGTGTGTGTGTGTGTGTGTGTTTGTTTTCATACATTTTCAGAGCCTTTTGCCATTATTGTCATAAATACTTGTTTAAGGTCTGTTTATACATTTTCTATTATGTTTGAATTAGTGGACTGTGAGAGTCATTCCAAATGCTTCAGTGTGTCTCTTCAGGTAGTCCATGGTGTATTGTGAGGTAAGTTTTGGATCATTTCAACGTTAGAAGCCATCCTCTTTTTAGCTGCAGCTAAATCCAGGATTTGCTGGTATTCTGTTGAATGCATTCTCCCATCCACCCATGCAATATTTCTAATGCCACTGGCAGCAACACAACCTTGAATCATGATGGAGCCACCCACTTACTTCACAGTTCATAAGGTCTTCTCATCTCATCAAACTCATCTGGCTTGTCCAGATGTTCTGTAGCATACCCCAAACATTGAGTTTCAGGGAGATTTCATTCTTGTGACTCTTCCATAATGTCTGTGCAAGCAATGCTGCACAGTGGAACAGTGCACCACCCTCTAGACTCAGTTAAACCTTCCAGCAGTTCTGATTTGTCTGTATTACCAGCATACGAGCAGTTTTCTCCAAGAGTCTTCTTGATCCTCCAGATCTCATTTTCACATCAGACAATGTATAAAGCTCAAAAACAAAAAATTGTCCCGTAAAAAAACAAAAAATCCCTCTAACCTGCGTGTCTATGCATGTGTGTGTATGGGGAAGTATGCAGGCACTCAGCAAGCCACATCTCCACATGGTCTGCATCACCTAATGACCTGACCCTAGAGATGCCTCATAACTGCACAGTTATGCTTCTAGAGCCAATCCTAACACATTACGAATGCATATGTTGTTCCGAGACAATGTCTACAACACTGGGAGTGCTTATGGTATGCAATAAGGAAGATTTATGGATATTGGAAGATGGGCTGTATAGAAAAAAATCACAGCCAAGGGCTGCATTGACTGCTCCCGAAATATTACACCATATAAGGATGTAATGAGATGAGAGGGCTGTAGCAGACTTAGAAAAGAGGCATACAAGCAAAGTTTCACAAAGATTATAAGAATTTATTTTTTTATTTATATATATATATATATTTATATACATACAGAACATTCACATTAGCATGCATATTTACAGCGCAGTCTATTTACAAACAAAAAGAAAGCTTCACATACCACCAGAATTAAGGACATTAACGTGAGCTGCAGAAACAGATCTGACTTCTTTACAAAGTTACATCGAGTTATAGTTCACATTTACAGCCGATGGTCTGCCTCCGTTAGCTGAAAGACGGACTACGGAGGGCCTTTAATATTTGATATAGTTGATATGAGAATAAAACATCCAGCCTTTAGTGATCGTTACAGTGATATATGTAATGGAGATAAATCATACAAAACACGCCACACTCCGCTAAGGCATTCACCCCTAAAATCAGGAACGCACATAGCGTCAAGCACGTTCACATGTTCATACACGCAAACACAACAGCCCACACACTCTACACATCTGAGGTAGATATAACAGCCCACATTCAGCCAAGGAGAGCTTACAACCAATATCTGATCTGGAACATTCCACAAACGTTCCACGTTGTCGAATATAGGCGATAGGGAATGGATATGTACCCACTGTCCACATTATTAGAAATGCCTACCTTGTAATCACATACTTACAGAACCACTGTGTGGGTGTACAGTAGCTTTACACAGTGTGTCAGTACTACAGTTTCTTCATTGCTTGGTTTTGACCCCAGAGGCGATCTTCATTAGATATGAACCGGGTGGTGGATTAGCAGTGACAGTGCTGGTGTGATTGTATAAGGCACAGTGGTGCTTCTGCAGTTTGTACACACAAATGTGTTAGTGTCACTGCTAAATTTGGGAGCGGTCCACCACCCAAAACTGATCAAGTATCGAGCATCTAGGTTCTAACTGCACACCACGGTGAAGCTACACAGGAGATGTTTCTAATAAAGTGGCCAGTTACTGTATATATTACAGGGGGGGGGGTTGGAACGCTTAGATGGTTCTTTGCCCGGTGGATGGAAAATATCTTGTAAATGGTTGTTCGTACAACATGCACAGTACACTGTGTATAAGGAGTGTGTACAGTCAATAATACAGTACCGCAACCCAGTGGGACACTCTGGAACGAACATCTTGGTGAAACTAAACATGGGTTGGTTTCTTGGCAAATTGACTTGACAGTAAAATATTTTTGAAACCTCATAAATCACTGCTTGCTGCAATGCTTTTGGCCTGTAGTGTAGTTATCGAAGCACTTGAAGACATTGCTGGCCTATATTCTCAGCAAAAAATGGCTCTACACAGCCCTGAAAAGAGGTCATTTGACCTATAATAACAGATGAACAATTTTGGTCCACCCATTTTTTTAAAAACGTTCCTCAAATATGTATACCGTAGGCTGGGTAGAAGAAAAGAAGAAGAGCTATTTAACCAGGCAAACAAGCATTTAAGGATTCGGATCTCATATTTCTACACATCTACCAAAGAACCCCTGAAAAACCTCTTTACGGAAAGGTGTGGAGGCTGATAAAGACTACTGACCTTTAAACACATCCCTTAAAACACAAGACAGCATTGCTTTAAACATTCAACACAGCTGTTATAGAAATAACACACACACACATGCTCACATTCACAATCAAAATACACACGCACACACACACACACACACACACACACACACACACACACACACACACCATTCCATCCATGTTCAATACACTTTCACTGTAAGGACTATTAATCTAGATGGAGCAACAACATACTAAAATTGTTTGGATGGTTTTATGATGGATAAATTGCCTTGATTTTCAGGATTTAACAATAATGGGAGAAACATGCACAAATAGTGAAATATCACTCACAGATATTAATAAAAAAAAACATATTTTCATGGGGGGAGAGGGAAACAAACACATATTCTAATGGATTGTCAAAATGTCATTTCTAGAAATAAACCCACAAAAATTCACAGTATGCAATTAGAATTATAGCTTGGCTCTACATCAACGTTTTCAAAAATAAAAACTTTATACACAAATATATATAGTCATACTCTGTTTCCTCTCTCTGAAGACATCTATACAAGTTTACACTGGCTTAAAAGCTTTAAAAGAAAATACATTCTATAGATCCTGCAGCAAAGCGACACAGAAACTAGCGGTTATGACATAGATCCAGACAAAAACCCGCCTTGACGCACAGAATTTACGCAGTTTCACATCTGTACATACTACGCCGCATGCAGTTTTACAAAGCAAACTAGGCCAACCAGTTCCCTTCTTTTCCAAAATGATACACTTAACCCTACTCAACATTACATGCTCTGAAGTTAAGGCACCGTTTAATATTTCAACATTCATGTATACTCATGGCGGTGGGATCGTTTTGGCTTCGCTTTGTGTTCATGCGCACAAGAAGCATCACATACAATAAGCAGAACACTTTGAAGGCGAGTATGACCCTCAAGACTCTAAGTGTCCTGAATCATAAAAATGCAAACGCGGAAAAATATACAACAACGATGAAGTGATGGTTGCAGACTTGTATCGGTTAGCTGGAATGTTAGTGTAAATCTGAACACAGTGCTGCACAGTGGGTTAAACTCATTAAACACATTATAAGTAACAACAGTCAATGTCCAGCTTTTTGTGAAGGGATTCGTTACATGTGTTTGTGAGGCACGCTGGTTTCAACTTTGGAGATTTTTAATTATAATAAAATAATAATAATAATAATAATAATAATAATAATAATAATTGACCTATTCATGCTCTGGATTCATGGCAGTAATATATATATATATATATATATATTTATACATAAATATATACACATACATTACTGATATATATTACATCCTGACCTCACTAACGATCTTGCTGCTGAATGCAATCAAATCCTCATAGCAATGCTCCAAAATCTAGAAGAAAGCCTACCCTGGACTGTAGTTTCTCGATAAAGGCAGGGCAAGCTCTTTTTTTGTCTAATACCCTTGATTTCAGAAAGGTTACAATAAATGAGCAGGTGACCCAATACTTTTGTCCATATCGTGTACATATAAGGAGTTATTTATTCCAAATGATATTTAGTAGATGAGGTGCAGATCTTTTTTTGCGTGTGTAACCAAGGGGTTCAAGGACAAACATCTGGCTGTCAGTATAAGTGGTGTCAGCTGCTTGAATCTTGTATCTACAAACACACTGACATACAAAAAAGTAGTTACTATTATTATTATTATTATTATTATTATTTATTCTAATGTGTTTCTAACAAATAAAACATTATGCCAGGCAATGTTTTCAGTTATAAAATTAGGGGCGGATTAATAGCACACTGTACTGGAGTTGTGTGCTGCAGTTTTTTTTTTTTTTTGCAGAGGTTTTGCCAGTTTGTCCAATTTCACAATACTTGCTACCATGGAATGCAGAGCATGAATAGAGGCTCTATTGTTTTTACAGTGAGCTCTTCCACTTTACAGGCCTCATTAAGGTATTAATTAGTCTATACAGTGACAGTCTGTAATTATCAGTGATGTGGAAGGACAGTAAAAACCTACAAAAACAACGCGCCTCTTTGATGAACGAATGCATTGGCTTTTGCTATAATGCCCAGATAAGGTCACTCTCTACAGTCTACCAGTGATCCATTAGTAATGCACACACAGATCGCTGCCCTGTTGCCGGTAGCTTATTAAAGCCTCAAAAGGAAAATAGTAAGAAGTTCTGACATTATGACTGTTTATGATGTTTACTTTTAAGAGATGCTCTAAAATAATGAATGTGTTATTAATAATAATGATAATAACAATAATAATAATCATCATCATTTGTAAGCCTGTTTCTGTACTGTCATTTTAGTTTTAATCAAGCTACGCTGGCAAAGTTGTACAGAGCTGTGGTACATAGCTGATGCACATTTACATCAATAAATAAATAGACTCTTAAATGCTTTCTTATTAAATATCATCCTTATACTATCTATATATTAGAAATTGATGCCATATAAATGGTTATGAGAACAGATGGAACTATTTATAGCTTTAGGATAAGGATCAATGTATTTAAAATGTGGCTACTTTCAATATTTTGTAAAATTCTTTATATAAAATTTGAACCAAAAATATATTTATTTATTATTTTTTTTACAATACATCTGTCTATATATAAATGTTATTATCTGACAAAACCAGAAAGTCTTTTAAAAGACATTTACACCAATCATTCTTGATGGAATCCAGGGTGCATCTTTTGGCCTCAAGGGTCTTCTGGTATGATATCAGTGCTACAAGAACTGCTCCAGAAATATATACTGATGCTCCCTGCTAGCAAACACAAGTAGCTGGCAGCGCCTGGGGTGGCTGTGACACAATCAGAGCTTCAAATATTACAAAAAAAAAACATCAATTGCAAAGCACAAAATAGCCTTTTCCCACTGGAATCCGTGTGATGGAAACTCGACAGATCAAAAAAGCCAGTAGTTAGTTCTGAATGTGCACAACATTTTTTTTGGATCTCGAATGATTCTCGCCCTGAAAGACAAGACAAACATGGTACTAATTATTGATTGGCCCCAATTTTGTGAGAATAGAAGCAGGCTTGCTTTGGCTCTCTAAATAGCTTCAGTGTTGTGCAACCACATGGAGTCTCGGCCTCAGTCTAGCTGGCTGTTCTTCCAGATGCTTCCACACAGTAAGAATGATTGGGGTAAACAAGCTTTGTTATGTACAGACGTTTCCCATCCATATAAGGTAAAAACTAAATTCTCTGTTGCAGTCTTTTTTCTTTTTTTTTTCTTTGTGTAAAGCAGCGTGTAAAAACTGGCTGGTTTCTCACCAACATTTATCATCTTTCAGCCCTGGTTTGTCTTCCAAATGCTTTGTTTCTGCTGCTTTCATTCTCAGCCCAGTGCAGGCTCACGCAGTTCAGGGCAGTGCAGTGATGCCATTCCACTTCCAGGCCAGAAGCACTAGCCCAATTACATGCTGCTGTGTGCTACAAAATTCATTCATCCGTCCTCTGCGTTCAAAAAGCTTCCGAGACTGAGGAGATCAAGGAGAAAAAGGGGGGAAAGTAAGTGAGGCCATGGGTAAAGAAGGTGGGGCCACAGGTAAAAGAGCTCTGGTCATGGGTCAGGGAGGTATGGCCACTAAAGTAGGCACAGTCATGGGTAACGGAGGTGTGGCCACAGGTAAAAGAGGTGTGGCTAGTGATAAAGGTGTTTTGACCATGGATATTGGAGGGTTACAGGCAAATGAGGTATGGCCATGGGCAAAAGGGTTGGGATCAGGGATGAAGGAGGTGTGGTCAGAGGTAAAGGTGGAGAAATGGAGGCGGTGCTATGCGTTGCTGCTACTGGAGCAAGGAGTGCTCTGGGTGCTGCCGATGCTGTGGGCTGCACTGCTGTTCTCCGAGGCAGGTGGAGACCGTGGCACCTGCTGCCTACCCGCTGAATCACCTGGAAAAGGAGAAAAAGAGTGAGACCTTGGTGGCACGCTCAGATACTTCACCTCACCTCTGCAAGACACATTACCATTGTCAAGGTCACTGAGAATGACCCTCTATGAAATATTATATGGTCAGTGGTGGCTAGAGTGGGGCTGATAAACTGTGCAGCAACAGTAGTACCTGTAAATCTGCGAAGTGCAACTACTGTATATGGTAGGTGTTTCTGATAATATGGTCATCATGATAATAAAAACAATATTAACATGGCCTCTGTGTTCTTGCACCATTGTTGTGTTTATCTACCTTATTTTTTGTGTATTAATAAACTCTTGTGCGCTTGTGCCCACAGTGTTTCTTGCATGTTCTGAGCCTGAGAGAGAGAGAGAGAGAGAGAAAGAGAGAGGGTGTGTGAATGTTCAGTGTGAGAATAAGTCCATTAAAATGTCTGGGGACAATGATGCCTGGAAAACGTGACCCCAGCTTAGTCAACACATACTGACTAAATACTAAGAGTATTAAAGTCTTAAAGATGGTATGTGTGTATGCACACTTAATGGAATAAAAAGTATTTGGACACTTGCTCATTCATTGTTTCTTCCGAAATCAAGGGTGTTAAAAAGAGAGCTTATCCTGCCTTTGTCTCTACCATCCAGTGAAGGCTTTCTACTAGATTCTGGAGCATTGCTGTGAGGATTTGATTGCATTCAGCAGCAAGAGCATTTGTAAGGTCAGGATGTTGGATGATCACCATCCCACCTCATCCGCAACTCACCTAACTCATCCCAAAAGTATTGGATGTAGCACCATCTTTTCAAAGAACTGATGTTTCAAAGTTTCAAAGTTCCATTGCTCCACAGCTCAGGTCTGGGGGGGGTTACATCTATCTAGCCCATGCCTGGCATGATGCCAGTAGTTTAATGTATATCTATTTAAGAGAGTCCTATTCTATCCGCTGTACTTCTCTACAGGGACTTGACAAGGTGTGTGTGTGTGCATTTGCATTTGTGAACAATGGGTGCAGCTTAAAGTAGCTGAACGCATTCATTAGAAGAGGTGTCCACAAACATTTGGACCTATGCTTTCGTGGAAGGTTAAGACATTTTCTGAATGACAGTGAAAAATCTATAATAACTGCAAAATAATATCAATTCATATTAAAACTGAATAGAGGTAAAACTCTCTCTCTCTCTCTTTCTCTCTCACTCCCCAGCCCTCCATCCTTCCTTATTTATGTTTACTACAGCTTTAAATGAATCACCTTTTATACAGGTTCTACACACTTCCTCTAAAACACAGTTTGGACAGTAGAAAAAAAAAAAAAAGCATAAGTAAGAAAGGGAAGGTTTCCGTTTGTTTGGGATGCTGAGTGCTGGACTGAATCCCAAACACTGAGGTTCAAATCCTTGGCACAGTGCTTCACCATTACTATAACACCACTCTGACCAGAGCTATGTAAAAACCATAGACTGCAGAAAACAGACTGTCTGTCTACACACACTTTAGCCACGGCCTGACCACTTACCAGAAATGAATGTGTGTATATCAATGTGCATGTGTGTGTGCGTGTGTGTCTATATGTGTGTGCGTATGTCACTAAGGGCAGAAACTGGAGACAAATTGAGGGTGGGAGATAATCAGAGGGTATTTTCTAATTACTGCAATTGGATTGAAACTGTGGGGAGAGATGCTTTTGCATCAATGTGTATTGTATTTGTGTGTGTGTGTGTGTGTGTGTGTGTGTGTGTGTGTGTTTTCTCCTCAGCCCACTATTGAACCCGCGGTCTGCCTGGTTCCCCCTCTCAGGCCCCTCTGCTGCTGATGTTTGCCAGAGATGTGCTGCCAAGCAGCCTGAGCTAAAAAAGGCCACTCTTCTAACTGCGGCCTACAGACTGCTTCAGTGTGTGAGCAATCTCTCAATCCTTTCATCCTCTCATCCTCTTCTCACCCACCACCTCCCCTCTCCACACACTACTCTGTACCTTTTTTGACATCAAAGGTGTCAGAAAAGGTTTCCGAAATCAAAAATATCACATATTTTTATATTTATTATTTTCATTTATTTTTATATTTTATTTTAATTTTTATTTATATTGATCACAGGGTTGTGGGTTTAAAACCCAGGTCCACTAAACTGACACTTTTGGGTCATTAGTGGGTTTTCCATCCACCAAGTTTTTCCGAACTTTGTAAATGTGCAAAAAAAAAAAAAATTTTAAAGGCCAAAATACAGGGAAAAAGAAATAAATAATAAAAAAAGCTGTTCAATGCTGTGTGCTGTTTTGCATCCACTGTATATCGCTGCTGTCCAATTAAAAACTTCTGTCCGTTTTTAGTTTTCTTTATAATTTGCAGCTGCTCTGTACCCTGTGTAAATAATTCTAGATGAATGGACCAATAGAAATGCTCTAAATTACTTGGACTTTTTACATTGACTTCCATTCAAAGCAAAAAACATATTGCCTTCTTCTGTATAGTCACAATTTTGGACATCCATGTTTTTCATTGGACAGCAACGATATGCTGTACAACAGAAGAAACGCTTATGCTGCAGATAAGCAAACACGCAAGTGGCTGAAAGTGGCTGTTGCCATGCAGTACTGGAACATCACTTACACATACACCTCCTCCATTACAGCAATGATTTTCATATGCTGATGTGAGTGTGTGTGACGACAGCGCGTTGACCCCGTCCCATGCGACGCCTCACTGTCCCTGAGGGTAAACTCCTTAACCTATCACTGTGATGAATCACAGACAGGCCGAGAGGATCACTGCACTTCTTTAGCAATCGCACCCCCTGCATTCCACACGTTTCAAATAAACACTTTGAGCCTCTCTGAACCGCGTTAGCCTAACTGTTTTCATATGAAGATGAAAAAGGACACCACGGGTATAAAGTCATGAGAATTGGTAATTGGTTTGTTTGTAGAATAGCCCTACAATGATAACAATAGCATGCTGTAATTTACAGAGATGTGTAATGACTAGTTCCATTCACTCTCAGTTACATTTTAGCCGTTCATTACTAATTACTAGTTACTAATGAACCTTTTTGGGCTTCATTCTGATGGTTCATGATGGTATGGATTGTTGCTCACATCTCACATTTTCAAATTCAGCATTTTACTTTGTACTAAAATATCACCAAAAGAGATATTCCACAACATAACATGCAAATGTAGAGCCTATTTCACTCATTTCTCCCCACTATCTACAAAGTTCAGTATGAGTGACTTAGCAGGCTGGTACTTACAGAGATGTCAATCAAGTGTTACCATTTGAATATTAGGCCACGCCTTTCATTTTACTATAATAATATTAGCATCTGAAAAGAGTTTTTGTATGTTTTAACTTCTAATCAAGTTGTTACTTTTATCACTTATATTAATTAATTAATCAATCCCCTACAGTTCAGTGAAAAGACACACAAATGATATTTAATTGTTTGGGATTTGGAAAGAACAGTTAGCGATGTGCATGGTGGAGCCTGAATTAACACAGTTATATTCAAACAGTATAGCAAAACGAAAGTGATAACTCTTGACTTAAATGGTTAACCCATGCTCATCCCCGTACTTCAGGAAGCCGCCTGTCTACCACTAATGGGTATCGGTTTCCTACAGCCTGGCTGAAGAACTGAAGTGTGTTTATAGAAAAGTGTGTGGAGGAGAGCAGGATCGCACCATACATCAAATGGAGAGAGATTTGGAAGAAGAGAGTTAGGCTTTCGCCTCATTTTTTTGCTCTGGCAGAAACGAACATTGATTTATGTTAACATCACTGACACAATTCGCTGTCGCAATTTTTAAAATACAAAGATATTCAAAACCATAAAACCTTTAGGGGTATATTTCACATCAGAAATGACTACTTTTAAGGGCACTTCAGTAATATGACAGAACACTTTACAGTCTAATAATTTAATCTTTAGAAGTTACTAGTAAGTAGGTATTACTTTAAATGCACATATTGCATTAAGAATTATTATTACTCGTTTTTTAATGAGTAAACTTTTGTAAACTATTAGAAACTACTGTAAACTGTCATCATTATCATCATTCATTCCTTAAAATCGAAGCAAACTGGAAAAAACAAGTCAGAAGTGCAGACCTAAACCTGTTGATACAGAATGTAAAATATTGTAAATCTAATTAATTACATTGCTTGCGCAGATTTGGAACTATATCATTATAATATGGTTACAGTTGTTTCTGTCAGAACAAACAAAGTTACAAAGTTAAACTTCTGGACTCCAAGACTTTCATTTTACTCCACTCTCGGGGCGAGAGCCTATAAAAGCCGAGCAATGTGACTTTCTCCAGCACAAACAGGTGGATAAAGATAAGCCCACTCTAAGTGGACACCTGATCTGGCTTTTATTTCAGCTCAACAAGAAAGGCAAACATGCCCACCTAGCTGGCAGGTCTACTTTCAGGGTAATGCTAAATCCAACAGTCATTATTGGTTTGTTTAAAAGGAACCATTTCACCATTAAAAAGAGCCTGAAAAGTAGTTAGCCAGCCAAGACATGTCAGGATTTTGCTTCTTTAGTTTTGCACTGGAGCTATGAGGCTAATGCAGCTGACAGTGTAATGTAATGGTAGGTTCTATTCCAAAACCATCCCAAGTAATCTCAAATAGAATATTTCTGAAAGTGTATAACATGCTGTTATCTATAAACAACTATTCCTTCAACACTTATCAACATTTTTGCAGGCCTGCTGATCTTGGCCCTGCTTTAAAAAGTGTGGTATAGAGGAGCAGGTCAGTGGCACTGTGGGCTATGACTAAGGAGTGGCACCAGGGTGGGAAATGTGGGCCAAGAAAAAGAGCAAGCTCTTCCTCTGAGGGGGTCACTGACGGTCACCAGCATGGCGACAGTGGGACGAGGACAAGGGGTGAATCTTGGCGTCCAGATTGGAGTGTGTGTGTACATGAGTGTATGTGTATGTGTGTTTTCCTGTGAGGCCTGAAGAGACCCTCACTGCGGGGAATTCCAGACCAGTTTCATTGTACCCAGAATACCCCTGGTCAGCCCACTGACCACCCAGCGCCCCACCAATGGTTGAAAGAGCGGAAGGAGCGCCCTGGCTTCTGGCTGACCAACAGGAAGTAGCAATATGGCAGTGCTTATGTGTTATTGTTACCATGCTGCTGTCAGCTTTTCCACATCATCAAAAAGGGGATTTTTTTTCCTTTCCTATTTTGGAAGGATGATGGATTTTTATAACCAAGAATGTCCCGTTTTTTGCCACCAATCCCAAATGGACACCATTTTATTGCAGCACAGTGCATTCTTCAAGTACAGGCCCATGAGTGACCGCCAGTTCTGCTGTTTTATCTAGTTTTCTCTGTTTACAGATGGCTCACTGATGTAGTGTTTTATGCAGAAAAGAATACACATGGATAAATTAGGTCATAAAAATCAGCAAAAACATAGTGCATCCAACAAGAGCAAGCGACAGCAATAACAAAACATGGTATAATTAATCTGTTTTACTATGTGCACTTTTCTGGCAGATATATTTCTTCAGAAAACTGGAATGTCCACTAGGGTCATACAGGACCATATACAGGATTCAGGATATCAACTGTTCTATTAAAATCATGTACCTCCAAAGTGGTAACTCCAGGCAACAGGACAGGCAAGAACCAGTCCCTTACACTCAGATTTTTTTTATTACACCCTAGAGATTATTATTCAACAATTACATAAAAAACATAAAATGCACTTTTTTTTATTACATTATTGTTATTAAGTTAAGAAAGTTTAAGTTAAGGAATTCAAGTCTGGAAGTGGCCCCAGATGTAGTTTAAGAACTTAACTTTATATATAAGTTAGTGTAAGAAGAGTTTAGCAATTTGGACCATTGCTATTGGTCCATTCATCACATTCAAACTATATAAACAGCAGCTGTTGTGCTAAAAAATCTGCTAAAAAATGAGCTGCATTGCTTTGATATGACAGCAACAATATGCTAAAAATGACTGTGCTATGAAGTGGTACAGTTAAGTCCAACATCAGTATGTCACACTAATGCATAGTGTGATGCTCTAAACTGTCTACATGTTGACAATTACTATGAAATGAGCTTGGTGTGGTGGAATATTTGTGGAATATGCTAATATGCTGTATTTAATGTTGCTCCAACATGCACAATGTTACTTTTTTGTATCTCAGCTTTGAACACATTGCTGCTCTTACCACTAAGTGTGACATGTATTCAACTTTACATACAGCTAGTTTAACCATCTTTAGAAAAAAAGGCTGCAGCGTTTAGGCAATGTTCTACACTGCAGACGGCTAGACTGAGCAAAACAGCCTCAACAAAGGTTAAGAATTGGACTGCATTTAACATAGGTCAGTCTTTCAGATCAGACGGAGACATTTCTATGTATAACTTTCTTATCAGTGGTGTATTAATGTCTTTCTCTTTCTCTTACCTGTGTGTGAATAAATGAACCACAGGGCTCCAGTCAGCATGGCGCCAATGACAAAGGCTGCAAAAGCAATGCCCACCACTGTAGGAGTGTCGACTACTGTAGGGGTGTCCAAGGCTAAAAAGAAAAAGAAATTTTTTACTACAAGCAACATATAAGCCATATATAAGCTGTACTGTATGGATGATGCAAACTTACAATCACCAGGAGTTGGAAGCAGTGGAGGCTTGCGGGTTGTGGGAACTGTGAAAAGAAAAACAAAGCCCGTTCAAATTCTGTTTTGTTGTTGTTTTTTAAAGTCGTGGCAGTCAAGAATTTTGGGTCTGCTTATAAGAAAACACTGTTTCTGTAACATATTCACTGCCACACAATAGAGTAAACCCCATCCAAGACTGAAATCATTCACACACAGTCAATATTTACATGATGTGCCCAAAAATTACCAGATACTTCTTATAATTAGTGAATTCAGCAAATTACAGTGTGCAAAACCACCCAACAGCCTCTAAAAGTGAGTGATGAAGAAGCCTGACATTTTGACATAGACAGTAAGCTTTGTTCTGACCACAGCAGGTGGCCTCTCAAAGTCACTGACACCCATTCCACTTGGAACGAACTCCACAAGAACCTGTGGTGATACGGAGCTGGCAAGGCTATCTGCTCTCGGACAGTGAGCCAAAGCGCCTGAGCGGCTCCACAGCCCGCACAACCCAGCGGATGGGTTTCGGCCTCTAATTAGCTCTAATGATCGCCCATCACGCTGCACAATAGATCCTGTGTGGCTCCGGGCTCCAGGGTCACTCTGGTTCAGTGCCAGGAGCTGGGCACAAAGGCTGCTATTCTGGGAGAGAACACCTTTAGGTTTTCATCCGTACTGATGGGTGATGACAGACTATCAGAGGAAAGCTCTGTTACAGCAAGGCCGGATGGCTATAGGGCAGCCCTCAGTCCACCAATCACCAGCCAGCTTCTTATCTCCACTGTCCAGCTCATAATGTGGAAAATGCAAAGGCAAGTCATCAGCACTGCTGACCACACATAACATCCTGAGGCCTAAAGCAGGGGTGGTTCAGTACAATGAGTTGTATAATGTGTATAATGTTAGAGTATGGAACACAAGAGCTGAAAATGTGTGGGTTCTGCTTGATTTAAGGGTAATCCACTCATCAGCCCTTTCCAGTATTGCACTGTGTGTACTGCCTTACACTGTCCATTACTGCACTGTGTGCAAACCAGCGCTACATTGTTACACATGAAGCTGGGCAGAATTTTAATTGGCAATGAATAAATAAATAAATAAATAAATCCCAGAATCTCTTAACAGGATTTATGTGGCTGGTTGGAAAAGCACAGAACACAAAAGGCTGAATGTCGAGTGGATCCCTGAGCGGTGCTTCGTCAACACTAGCACTCTACTCCACCCAGCAGTTCTAAAAGCTCAGCTCTTGGCCTAGACGGCATTCTTTCAGCAGCACAGTTTGGTGATTTCTAAGGTTGTTTCTACTCTAAAGGGAAGCATGGCCAGATACAGTTTAGCCTGACAATACCGCCATTGTGTAAGTGCTGCATCATATCTAAACCTGTACTGTATAATCGCTACTGGCTACAGTTTACATTGAGGAATTGCCTTTCACCTTAAGAAGCTCTGAGCAGAGAAATCACTGAAAAATACCAGACTCCAGCACTGTAATGGAGCATCTCAGAGGGAGGCGAGGAGATTGGACCTTGGGGCTCTGCACCCCACCCTCATCCAAAAGGCTTTTGTTCTGTTCTCTCCATCACCTTTTGTGGTCAGCTTGCTTCTCGGAGGAGCAAGGAGGGAAGAGAATGAAAAGAGTGGCCAGGGCTGTGTGTGTGTGTGTGTGCATGTGTGTGTGTGTGTCTGTGTGAGTGTTCTCTATCCAGCTGTAGAAGCTGGAGTCCACAGTCTTTCTTTGGGACCTTTATTACCATTGTGAACTTTTTTTCCTTTAACTCCTGACCTCGTTCTGGGAGGTCTCAGTCACTAGGTGATGAGTAGCTGCTGTATACTGTTGTTGTGCTCTGCACTATATTATACACTGCAGAATAAAATGTTCTATACAGTACTGAAATAAGGGTTCTCCGACTCAAGGAACACTAATAGCAGTTAACAACAAGGACTTATGACAATAAGATAATCCTTTTATAATAAGATAATCCTAATCTTTATTTTAAAAAGTGGATATCAGAGGTTTTGGAGAACAACTTGATCAGACACACTGAGGGACCTTTCAATAACCTACACTTGTTTTTAATATTAAGGGTTCCTAAATTATTCTTGGCTTTGGTACAGTTTTAGGAACTTTTACGTTCCGTAAAGGTTCTGTAAACATACCAGGTTCTCCAGACTTGCATTAAAATGATTCAGTAAATGTTTTATGTGGACCCAAAGAACCAAAAGTGGCTTTTCTTTATTGTTCCAAAAAATAAATTTTAAATAACAATACATTTATCTTTTGGCAAATCAATGCAATATAAAAAATTATTTTATATTTTCTTCAATAAAATACTAATAAATTCTGCTTCTGTATGAGATCACAGTTTCAATAAAAAAAATTTAAAAAAAGTTGCATAAGAGTTGGATTAAGCTGCTTCAAATTTTGTGAAAGAGGACATTATTTATAGCGCAGCAGTAAAATCTGCATCTGAACAGCATTTCTTGATCCACATTTGAACACTTTAGCACCGCTGTGCTTTTCCCAGTGGACAGCGTGCCCACAAACAGCTCTCATTGATGTGCAGATCAAGCCCCAGCGCCGGGCCGCTGTCCAGGGCGCACTGCGAGCCCCTTTCAAAGGCTGCTTGTTTTCTTTGCCATCTCAGCATAAGAGATGCCTTTGTCTTCAAAGCGTGGCCTCAGGCCTTTTTTCATTAAACTTATGGCATATCTGTGCATAGCTCCAGCAGCGGCAACACAAAATGCACCTTCTCATCACGAATAAACTCACTGAATTCACACCGGACTCCAGCGTAATCTGGATTCAGTCGGAATTCAATATACAGTCCAAACCAAATCCCTCAGTGTATTTAGGCAGGTGCGGTACTGAGGACACTCTTTTTGAAGTTCTGCTCAGGTTTCAGTTAAGTAATAGCCGTGGGCACGAGAAATCACCAGCTTTTGCCTCTTAACGTGCCTTTTTAAAGAAAAATCATTGTTTTGAAGTAAAAGCAATAATATAAATAACACTGAATGCAAACAAAGTACAAAACAGGGCAGATCAGCTGTTTCCTAATAGTGGGTATATTTAGCTTCATCACTGAGCTTCGTCAAAGACTTCTTCACTCTATTGTTAAACGCACATGCTCAGAGTCTTTTGTCCCAAAGGTAGTATGTGATGATGAGTGCTGACATCTCAACAAAGGGACTAAAAAAATGTGGCCTTTGGCATACTTTTCAAGGTAGCACTTTTGTCAGCTCCTTCTGCTGATGCAATGAGCATATTAGGTTCAGGAAGAGAAGGAAGAGGAGGATAGAGAACCTATTTTCTTCATAAGAAAAATGAAATTATTATTTTTTCAAATATTGTCGCTGGCCACACCCAGTGGTGAAGGAAAATGTTTCACTGGAGTAATGAGGTCATTATGAAGTCATTTGTCAAAGTATAAATGTCACAAGACACGTACAAGATAAGACAATACTAATAATACAAATTACTATTAATACTGCTACATAACGATGCCATACTCTAACAAAAGTGATCTGTTTAATACTGAAAAGGGTTCTTTGAGTCGTCATGGTTCTATACAGGACCATTGCCTTTACTTAAACAGTTTTAAAGGGTGCATCTATGAAAACGAATAAAGGACAAGGATTATTGTTTATTTATGACAATTGCAGGGCTTTCTCAAAAAATACCACTAATTTCTCCCACATTTATTGTAAAAACTAGGTGACTATCACCACTGCCATGCTTCTTAATTTTCAATTGAAGTCAGTGTCAAAGGTCCACGCATCATGCAAGTTGGACACAATATAAAAAACAACTGCCAGATTCACATTATGTCAATAAGTGAAAAACTGCAAAAATGGAGCTACCAAGTTTTTGCAGGACAGCAATGATATGCAAAACTAGTACTTTGGAGCAATGCCACAGAATTACCACACCTAGCACCCTAAATAACTATTTAAACAACTGTGAAGCAGGGAGAGTGTAAAGAACCTTTTTTCAGTCCTCAACAGTATAGCAATCACTGGTAAAGGTAAAAGTTCTGTACCAAATATATATATATATATATAATATAGATAGATTCACACCAGCATTTATCAGTGGGTTCTAAATCAATGAGACTAATCATTTTAATCATGGTCGCCATGCCTCATTTCCCAACTGACCCACAGCAGGGCTTTGTGATTAGTGAGGTGGGATCTCTGCCAGAGTTATGAGTCAACAGATTTGACTCAGGCCTGAATGTACTACATTAACAGGGCGTAAGCGGGCCAAGAAAAGAAAACAAGCTCTCATAAGATCTGTCGGCTTAGGTTAGGTCATTATTAGTAAAATATGATGTTCAACCACCACCCAGAGGCCCTCCAGTGTTCCTGACTTTCACACACACACACACACACATTGAATGTCCAAAAGTTTGAAGACAAATCTGAAATGAAGGTTGTTAATAGGAAATCCACCCTCCCAACTTTCCTGGGAAGGTTTTATACTTAATGTTGGAACACTGATCTGAGGATCTGACTGTTTTTAGCCGCAAGAACATGCATGAGGGCATGAGGCACTGAAATCAATTGAATCAGCAGGAACAAATGAACCATGGAGATGATACAAGATGTGCATTCACAACTGACCACCTGTGTCAGCAAAGGGTGCACAGATTAAGCTAAAGATTCATTTGCTCTTCTGCCTCGTGCACATCCAACTGAAATATAGTTCATGAAAGTAGTAGAACAGGAGAGGGACTGTGCTATCGTGAAATAACAGCATGGCTGTGATGAAGCAGACACAAGCCAAAGGCCAGGGAGGTGTTTCATCACAGCTGAGCTGTTATTTCACAACACCACACAACATTGCGTGTTCTACTGCTTTCAATACATTGGTTCGGAAACTAAATAAAATAATAAATGAAAAAAATTGAGCCTTGAATATTTTATAGCATTTAATATGTCAGCATTTCCTTCTGCCAAATTATAGTTATCTAACAAGCAGCTTGTTGCTACATCACAGAAACAAGCTCCAGTCACTGCAGTACAGCCAGCAGTTCCTTCTCCTGCTTCTTACACAGAGCAAAAAAAAAACTGTGCTGTTTTGGCTAAATGCCGGTTAAAACACTTCTCAACCAAATAGCTTGACCAGAACTAAGTGCTGTATAACAGCAAGTATATGTCGACTACCAAATCCACTGGTCAGTGCTGTAGTTGACAGATTTCAGGAAGTGCTGGAAAGGCCATCTGACTGACATGCAAAATGAACAATTACAGTCTGTTTTGCGTGATGTATGTGTGACGCAAACACAAAAGTTATAGTAAATAAAGAGGTGCACTGGTCGTTTGCTTGCTACTGATGGCTTCGAATAAAGCAAGAATGTGAGAAGTTCAGTAGTTCAGCAGTTCAGAACTCTAAAAGCTATGTTACAATCCATACCTCCCACCTCAAACCACAGCATTTGCCACTATGCTAGCTCCTATTAGGGGTACAACAGACTTTGAATTTCTGAATTGACTTATTAGAAGAGGTGTCTGGATACATTTGGACATATAGAGAATGACTTTCAGAGTGTCTTGAGAGATGTATCTGACAGTGACAGTATTGAACTGACAGCCTGCTCGACACTCAAGTGTGTATAACATCAGGGCTGCTTTTCCCGCCTGCTTTCCACAATCCAACACACACACAGACTCCCTCTTCACTTTCCAACCCTCCCACCTCCCCTCCCTCTCTCCCTCTCCCTCTCTGTGCCGGGAATGGGAGGTCTCAGAGGATGGTTAAAAGAAAACAACTGCAGGCCAGCACTGGAACATCATGCTTTTTCCGTTTCTTAAACACTGACGGAGATACAACGGCATCTATGGCCCCTCGCTCTAATCAACCACACACACCACACATACACCACACACACACACACACCACACAGTGAATATAGTATACATATGCATACATATACACACAAACACACAGCATTGCTCCACTGCTTCAATTAACCACACAAACATACACATGCATGGGCTTACGGGCCCCTTGCTCTACTTCTCTAATGAGATGCACACACGCCACACACAGTTTTCAACACACACACACGTCTGATATACACTGCCACATTCTAACAGATTCCAGATGGGGTAATGTGCCATAGTGCATGACAAGACAGGAATTCTGCGTGATCTCTGTACCCTTCCCCCCACCCCCCACATACATAGTCATACACACTCCATCTCCATACAGTGTGTTACCTACTCTGCCCTAAATATAACATATGACCGCTGAAGGTTATTGAGTTACCTCTGTATAATTACATTATAATAAAATTCAAGCAAATTCAAGCCATTGGTCAGCTACTGGTCAAGATTACAGTAGGAAAGTGTTAGACCAGTCCAGACTTTTTGAACATTGGTTTGGTTCCTCACCTCAATGCAGCTCAATGCAGCTCCAGCAATAGTCACACCTGCAGGTATTGAATGGTGACCACTGTACTGCCTTTTACAGTATTCATGTCCATTTGGATTTTAGATTAAGTGTTTTCCAAGCAAATAAACACTTACAGTCCACATTAACAGCTGTAAATCTAATTTCATTACATAACTACTCATCTCATTGCATGTCTCATCAATCTGAAGGAATTCTTACCAGGGACTTTTGTGCCTTCATCCATAATGTCTGTATCCTCCCCATCGACGTTATCTGACACAACCACCAGCGGTTTGGTGGAGGTTTTGGTGTTCATCATCATTTTGAGAATGGTGTCCCCATTGACGGATGTGCAGGCGTCATCAGGACGCATACACTGCAGAGAAAGAGGAAGAGAATTACAATAAGAGCACCACAATATTTAAAAAATATATTAAAAAAAAAAAGTAGATAAGAGAAATAAAAAAAAGAGGAGAGAAGAGAACACAATAAGAAAGAGAAGAGAGAAGAGAGGATAAGAGATTAGAGGAGAGAAGAGAAGAGAGGATAAGAGAAGAGAAGAGAAGAGAAGAGAAGAGAAGAGAAGAGAAGAGGAGAGAAGAGAAGAGAGGATAAGAGAAGAGAAGAGAAGAGAAGAGAAGAGAAGAGAAGAGAAAAGAAGAGAAGACAGTGTGTAGCATGTGGAGTATGGCAGATAAAAGCACCACATGCTGTTAAACACAGCAGAATTTGAGTTTTATTTCCTTATGTTTGAAGTAGAGTGCTTTCTGCCAGACTGACAGATTAAAAACACAGAAACATAAAAATGAAAAGCCTTTGTGAGGCTTAGTGCAGAATGTTTTCACTCCATGTTTCATAAAAGCAGAGGGTATTTAAAGAAAAAGAGACAATTGAAGCCATATGGATCATCACAGCTCTTTGTCCTATAGCAAAGTGAAAACATCCTCTGTGATCGGAACACACATGCAGTTTATACACTACATTACAGAATAAGATGATGAGAGGAGAGATGATAAGAGAAGGGAAAAGAAGAGAAAAGAAGATGATGAGAAAAAAAGAGAAGAGGAGCGAATAGAGAAGAAAAGAGAAGAGAAGATGAGGAGAGGAGAGGAGAGGAGAGAAAAGGAGAGGAGAAGAGGACAGAGGAGAGGAGAGAAAAGGAGAGGAGAGGAGAGGAAAGGAGAGAAAAGGAGATGAGACGAGAACAGAGGAGAAGATTTGGAGAGGAGAGAACAGACAATGAGGAGAAGAGAAGTGAAGAGAAGAGAAGATGAGGAGAGGAGAGAACAGAAAATGAGAGAAGAGAAGAGAAGAGAAAAGAAGAGAAGAGAAGAGAAGAGAAGAGAGAAGGGTAAAGAAGAGATTAGATGATGAGGAGAAGAGAAAACAAGACAAGAGAAGAAAAGAGAAGAGATAATGGGAAAGAAGAGAAGATGAGGAGAGGAGATTGGGAGAAGAGAAGAGATGAGAGGAGAAGAGAGGAGAAGAGAAGAGAAGATGAGGAGAGGGGAGGAGAAAAGAGAGAAGAGAAGATGAGGAGAGGGGAGGAGAAAAGAGAGAAGAGAAGATGAGGAGAGGGGAGGAGAGAAGAGAAGAAAAGAGATGTGAGGAGAAGAGAAGAGAAGAGAAGAGAAGAGAGGAGAGGAGAAGAGAAGAGAAGATGAGAAGAGGGGAGGAGAGAAGAGAAGAACAGAGAAGAGAACAGAGGAGAGGAGAGAACAGAAAATGAGGAGAGGAGATGAGAAGAGAAGAGAAGATAAAGAGTAGAGAGGAAAAGAGAAGTTGAGGAGAGGAGAGGAGAATAAGAGGGAAGGAGAGAAGAGGAGAGGAGAGGAGAGAAGAGAAGTTGAGGAGAGGAAAATAAAAGGAAAAACTGACAATTGTCTTGCTTCTTCATCCTGTCAGGAACTATATTCATTCATATTGTGCACTAAACAACATAATGTATTTCATGCACTTGTAAATGTGTAAATAAATTCTACATCAATAATATATATTACAGCAACACGGTTATTGCCAAAAGTAAGTAAAGAGAAATACAAAAAAAGGATTTCAATGATTTAATTTATTGCAGCACTTCTCACTCTTACTCAACATGGCTGACCTGAGTCAGCTGCTCAGTGATGTTAGCCACAAGCCACAAGAGCTGAACACACACTCAGCACGTAAAAAACACTGATAAAGGAGAGGATAGGGATGACTGGGAGGACAGTGAAGGAGAGAGGGAGGAATGGGGGAAATGTACAGAAGAAAAGCTGGGAAAAGACTGTTGTTCGGCTGTGTGGATGGTTGCTTGGTAACGCTGAGGGAGATTTACACATCCTGCTCTTGTGAAGAGTGGACGGATGCTGACAGCTGGTGCAAGCTTACCAGTGCCAAGGCTGTGAATTCACAACCACAAACGCTCAGAGTGAATGGGGTAGGGAAACAGGCAGCATGTAACAGAGGGAGTCTTTATGCTCTCTATACGGAAGGTAATGAAAGCAGGGTTCATCAAAAGCCCAATACTTACACTTCACTGCCCCTAAATTGATTTACTGCTTTACTTGACTGGTTTTTAGTTAAAAACTAAGAGAAGAGGAGAGGAGAAGTGAAGGGAAGATAAGAGAAGCTCCATACCTCGGGCAGACCCTGGTGATTGGCCGGTTTCTTGGAACAGAGGGCCATCTCACAGTGCAGAAAGAGCAATGAGACGTTGAAGTTTGACCTGAAGTTGAAGCTGAAGCGCTTTCTGTCCATCTGAGCGTGCGGCACTGGGAAGTCCACTTTCTGAGGGTAGTACAGCACCGAGTCATCAGTCGGACAGATGTTCTCTATGATCACATAGTCAGACGACACCAAGGGGTTGGAGTTCGAGGAGATAAAGCATGTCTGGATCACGAAGCCCAGATCAGGATCTGCCTTGGTGGCTAAAATCTGCAGACAGACAGACAGAGAGAAAAAGATGGAGAGAGATGATGTTGAAGCACCATGAAGATGATTGAAAATGTTCCGCTGACAGAGGGAATATGGCGTTATTTTGGTGAGAGTGAGAAGAGAGGAAGATTCATTAACTGAGGGCAGTTTTGCACTCATTCGATGGAGCAGTTGTGTTTCGCTCACAAATACTAAATCACAATGTTCTTCTCAGAGCTAGAGCTGAAACTCTCAAACTGTCAGTCTGGAAGGGTTACCCTTGTACAACCATACACACACACTCTCTCTCTCTCTCTCTCTCTCTCTCTCTCTCTCTCAACACAATCTCTCTTGGGCATTTGTTCAAATCAAAAACTATGAGCTCCTCAGGGACTGTTCATTTGTTTTAGCAATGCTAACAGACTGACAGAACATTCTGAGAGAGCTCCCGTCCAAGAAACACATTTCTGAAGTGAGATTTCTTCACCATTTACATATCAAAGAGACTTTCCATCACAAGACCACTAGGCACTCCCACACCCCCAAAGAAATCTTTCTAATCCTCCACATTGTAAGTAACCTGACGGCCAACACATTCTGAGTTCACTGGACTCTAATATTAAGTCAAAGCAACACTAAAATAGCAGCTTCAAAGTCACTGTGATGCTCCACTGACCTGTAATAGGGAGAACAGCACCACTATTGTATAGTTTGTATAGTGTGTGTAGTATGGGTATAGTGTGCATATAGTGTGCGTAGTGTATGTATAGTGTGTATAGTGTATGTATAATATGTGTTTAGTGTATGAATAGTGTGTAGAATGTGTGTATAGTGTATGTGTATGTAAGTGTGTATATAGTGTGTGTATAGTGTATGTATAGTGTGTATATAATGTGTGTATAGTGTATGAATAGTGTGTGTAGAATGTGTGTATAGTGTGTGTTTAGTGTATATATAATGTGTGTATACTGTATAGCAGTAGGTAATGTGTTTTTACTACTGTAAGAGACGATGCACCTAGGTTTTTCACTCACCTTTACACCTGTGTAATGTGACTTAAGAACGTAATTTGATTTGATTTTAACTCCTTTTGAGCACCTTATGCGTCTTGCATTATTTAAAATAGCTCAGTAAAATCTAAATATTAACTGTAATATTTAATTTAATAAAAAAATATTTTTTAGTTTTATTTAAATCCAGGCAGATAGAAAATCAGAATAAATAGTTCCACAAAAACAACAAAACAAACTACAGCTCCCCTACCCCTCCAGTGTGTCATTTTACATGCATTTAAAATCCAAATAATTTAAAATGGAAAACCATATTCAACTCAAATTTCACTCTAAAACTTCACCATTTCTCCCTGCACTAAGAATGCAGTACAGAAGTACTTGATTTGAGATGCAGGCTAAATAACTGCACATCTGTTTTTTCAGTGCCACATCCTTGCCAGGGCTGTCAAAAACTTTGCCCATCTGATTCTGCTAAAGCATGCACAAATACACTTGCGAGTGCACACACACACACACACACACACACACACACAGTCTATTAACACCAGCCACAGACAAAAAAACATCACATCCCATTTCCTCTACATTTCTCTGCCCAAGGCAGTTACACTGTAGCCAAAGTATCTGGTGCGCACACAAGTTCCTGACACACGCACAACAGCACTTATGACACATGGATAATGTAAGCTATGACTTAGGGGTCAAGAGGGATCATGAGAGGTCATGGGATAGAGCGTTTCAGGCCAGGGTGGCCCTGCATGACGTTTCGACTGGGTTTTACAAGCTGACGGACCTCAAAGCTCTATGTGACCTGCTGGCTCAGTGTCCGCAAAGCTCAAGCAGGTCCACGTCCGACTCTGACATAAATCACTGCTTCAAAGAAATGAAACATGCCAGCCCTCAGCCACTGCACTGTACTGCCCCTGTGCTCGTGTTTTTATTGGCCTAGTGGTCAGGCCTTGAGTAAGGAAAAAACTTCAAGGGGCCGAAAAAGGACACAGCAGTGTTTCATAAGAATGCTAACAATAGCTAAAAATACAGCTGCTCATGAATAACTCTGGATTTAACAAATGGGCTCACATTATAGATTTTGACAATACAGGAAATAACATAGCTGATCATCCAAAGCTTAGAAAAACTTAAGAAGAACACTCTTGTTATAACTAAACACACTCTATGGACAAAACTTTCGGGACACTCTTTCATTATTTCTTCTAAAATAAAAGGGTATTAAAAAAAGAGTTGGAGTAGCTGTCTCTACTGCCCAGAATGAATTTCTACTATATTTTAGAGTATTGCTGTCAGGATTCGAACGTATTCAGCGACAAGAGTGGTAGTGAGGTCTGGATGTTGGATGATCACCACCCCACCTCATCCCCATTACATGGAATGGTTTGGGGCTTTATACCCCTATAGCTCATGCCTGGTATTAGGTGCCAATAGGTTCATGCTTATCTACTCCAAAGAGTCCTATTATATTGGCAATATTTCTCTACAGGGACTTGACAAGCTGTGTCAGCAATGGGTGCAACCTAAAGTAGCTGAATGCAATCATTAGTAGGGGTGTCATACACCTCTGTTGAACATGCAGTGTGGCGATAATATAACATAGCTGCTCATGTGCATCTTTACAAAAGTACACTCATTAGACATGCTAACAAAATAGCTGAAAATAGAGCTGGATATTCATAGAACTTAACACAGCTAACAATATAGCTGCTTATCTATTACATAGTATATATTACAAGCACTCATTCGACATGCCAACATGGTATAGCTGAAATATAGCTGGCCAAATATATAGATATAGTAAGTTAAAATGATTTGCTACACTAAAAACTCATTTTTACAAAAACTTGAATCTTCTCAAAGTCCCTAGTGACTAGGTCTGCTTCGATTTCCTAGCTGTTTGCAATGCAAAGGTTAATGATACATCAAGGCTTGGTTGCATCCTACAAAAAGTCGGTCCAATATCCACCATGTCTGTTTGAAAAGGGACAGTGCTCATGATGTGCATGTCTGACAAGCACAACCATTGAAGGTCACAGCCTTGTAAATGAGACATAACCAAAGATGGGGTGCTAGCTTTCCTTATGGGCTGTGATCAAGCATCTTCCGACCTCCCCCACAGCCTCCAGAGCCGGATGAAAAAAAAAAAAAAAGACATTAAAAAAAGAGGCCCTGACTAGACTAAATGTATACACAGCAGGCTCTGGGCTTATTTGACAGGGGTGACACACTTATCCAGGCAAAATCACTCAAAAACATCTAACTAGTCCTCTCAACACATCTGTGTTTGACAGACCATCTACATTAGACCAGCATGCCTGTGACAGAGTAAGCCTTGTCTGATGAATAAAATGAAAGCAATAAAGAATGAGAGGCCAATGTGAGCTTTGTACCTGGGGTGGTTCTGGCGACATTAATTGCCGGGTTTAAATCTTTGCCTTCTTAGTAAAATCCCTAAAGAGTTCATATTCCAGCATTTGCATGGCTTCATGTTTCAAAAACGTCTTTAACAGTGTTTACAGTTGCAATCTGAATGATGTGACCCTCACCACATATTAGGTTTATTTTACAAACTTTCAGCTGTTTGCAATAAACCAAACAAAGAGCAATCAATCAAACAAGAGCAATTTAAATATCTCAACACAACAAATAGAAGTGCTTTCTCCACATTTAACACAAAATACCACTTTTAATAACAACTGCAGTCTCAGACTTATTAAACTCCTTCATTACAAGTCTTTAGAACTTAGTAGAGACCCTTCTGTTGTTCTCACCTGCTACAAATGCAATGCATAGCTGACACCTGGCAGCGTTTCTGAGGAATCTTAGCCCATTCCTCATGGGCAGTGGTCTCCAGTTCACTAATATTCTGGAGTTTGTGTGGTTAAACTGCCTGCCCACAATAGATTTTCTATGGGGTTTATGTCAAGCTACTGTGAATCTTCCAAGACTTCTTCTGAAACCAAGCCTTGCTGGACTTATGCTTGGAGGTATGCTTGGGATCATTACCATGTCACAAGGTCCAGTGACGCTCAAGCTTCAGCTTCCTCACAGAGGTCATGACGTTTTCTCCCGGAATTTCCTGATACTTGAGTGCAAGAGAAAGCAAAGCTGCCCAGAGCATCACCAAGCCACTGCTATGCTTCACTGTAAGCAGGGTACACTTCAGTCTTGCTCCTCCAAACATACCACTGATCCATAGGCCCAAAAAGTTCAATCCAAAGAGGCTCTGAAGAAATTGTGGAAAGTTCTGTTCTGTGAACTTTCCGGAACCTACGGATCATCAATATGTCTGGGGGTGGCTCGGTGATGCTTTGCTGCTTTGGTTCCTCTGGCCCTGGAAACCTGTAGCATGTTCAGGGCAAGATTTAATCAATCAACTATCAGGAAATCCTGTGAGAAAACGTCACAATTTCTGTGAGGAAGCGGAATATCTGATATTGGCCAGATGTGTGCTGATATAAAGAACCCTGGTCTGAATGCTGGAATTTCACTATAACCTTTGCATCCCCAGTTATACCTCGACGTAGATGGGCTTGTTCTCGGAGATGGTGAATAAGGACTGTGGTGTTGGGTAGCGGAACAGGTTGGTGTTATACAGCTCCATGCTGAACGTCACGTTATCCACCGGCTCCTTGGGCAACCCGCCAAACCCTGGCCTGTGAGAATCACCCGCAGCATTCTGGCCTTTACGGTATGTACAGTTAAACTGAAAGAGAGAGAGAGAGAGAGAGAGAGAGAGAGAGAGAGAGAGAGAGAGAGAGAGAGAGAGAGAGAATATAAACAACTTCGGACACCAGGGCTGTTTAAAGGGCTAAAGCATGTTAACTATTTATCTACAGTGAGAGAGACAGAGAGCGAGAGAGAGAGAGAGAGAGAGAGAGAGAGAGAGAGAGAGAAAGCGAGAGAGAGGACTTTGAAGTCAGAAAAGAAAACGTGGCAGTGTTCCAGTAAACCAGTGGATCAGGTCATAAGGAGTTCAGAAAACAGACGTGGTGAGGAGATGGAGAGCTCTTTACTGATCCGCCTTTACAATCACTGAGGGAGTCTGGGAGATGTAGTCTCAAGGCTGAAATTCTCCAGGCAGCCCTCAGACATTTATACATCAACAAGCACGTTCGCTCAGCAATGTGAGCACGGCTGACTCTGGTGTACAACCAACCTTGCGTGACAATATAACTTCACCTGAATTACATGGACAGTGACCTTTTATAGTCTCAACTATAAGATCATGACAGCTGAAGGTTGGGCAAAGTTTTTAGCAATATCTCAGTGCATAATTCACTCCTGAGTCGCCACTCTAATGTTGTACCAAGATAGTAGAGCGATGTGCAGTCTCCAGTGCAGGCCTTTCTGGGACGTTTGGATCTCCTGGGGAAGCCACATCTCCAAACTCAAGATCTTCATCATCAAGGGGCCAGCCACTGCCATCTTTGACCTCTGATTGGCTGATTATAACCTGTCAATCAGAAAGATATGTAAGATAAGACACTTTATTTTCCAAAAGGTTGTAGACACCCCTTCTATTTAGTGAAATATATACGATCTAGGGCTGTGTATTGGCAAGAACCTGGCGATATAATATGTTTCACAATACAGAGGTTAAGATTTAATATTTAGCCATTTTTTAATCAAATTTTAGGAAAATTGCACCATCATATGCATAATACTTCAGAATCAGAACAGCGGGAGTACAACACTGCTCTCTAGTGGTCAGGGTTTAAACACAACACAGAATGAACCACTGTCTGCCACCAAGCTTTAGATGTATACTATTACTATTTAGATGTATACAAACTGATTCTGTGTTTTGAGAATCTATACAGTATTGCTAAACTAATATCACAATACATCGATATATCAATATTTTCTTACACCCCTAATATAACCAGAATAGCAAAATGAGCCCAATAAATATACACTTTCAAAAGTTAACGCCTTACCTTTTGTGCATACCTGAAGCGTTAAAATTGCTCAGCTACTGCTGGGTGTGTCCACCAGCAATTTTAATTAAATTTGGAGGGTAAAAATACTGACCCAGTCTTAAAAGCATTATTCCACTGTGGATGCAAGAGAGATCACCTTGCTGACTGTTGGTAGCGTCATTACAGATCTTCAGTAGGAACCAAAGTCAGCGTAGTTTATTCTCAGCAACGGCTTTGAATTACTCACTAGCATGAACCTAATGTATACATCTGTAGTTATGAGAATATGGTGCATTAATGTGCTCTTATACTCTCAGGTAATTTATTAGTGTAATCCTGATAATTTCTCAAGACATCAGTCAACAACATGAATTGCTTCATGTTCAATGCTCAGACCTACAGTGACCCCCTGTATGTTTGTGTATCTGTGTCTTTGAGAGACAGAGAGACACAGAGAGCGAGAGAGAGAGCCTGCCAAAGGCCAGCAGAAACAGATGAGCTGGAATTCAGACGTGGGAATGCTCAGCAGTTTCAACAGCGCTGGTCCCAGGATGGATCCACCAAGCATACTTTTCATTTCTGAACTCAGCAAGAAGGCCACACACCATAACAGAGGGAAGCACCCCTCGGCACCAAGCGCTGGCTGTATACCAGATCAGAGGTGAAGGAGTGAACGCCTGAGAACATTGCTTAATCTAGGTGAAATGGCGACACTGACGTCTGTGCCGTGTTCTTGCCAGTTTCCGTCATTGTCCAAGACCTTTCGGACAGTTCTCAGCTCCAATCAAAGCCAAATCTTTGCTCCGACCGTGCAGGTCACAATTTTCTAATTGCCCCTGAGAGCCTTACATCCACAACAAAGCAGGAACAGTTGGGAGATCGCCCAGCTCTTTAATGGACTGGGGCTAAAACGCGCTGTATCGAATTTCCTCCACAAATTATCGAAGGAGATCAGCAAGGAAGTGACTCATCCGTGCTGGGTGAGAACAAACAGACTGGAGCAAAACACTGATAGAGTCACATGGGGCAGTCAGCCTCAGCTGACCCTCAATCAGCTCTGCTTAACAATGGAGAGATCACAGCACACGACATATGGACAACATATGGACTGTACAGTGTAGCTTATTTTTATACTATTGGCCACATTAAAATATAATAAAAATATTAAAAGGACGAAATAACAAGGGGTGCAACAGTTATTTGAAAGATTAGACAATATAAAGCATTAGAAATGAAAAAAAAGGGATTGATCACTATTTTACCATTTTTTCAACACCTACAGAAAAACTGTGAAGGCACATGTAGGTTTACTGATAATTTTAGACAAGGAATAGGTTTGCATTGTAGTCAACACAGTAAGTTGTTGCCTAGGCTTAGTCATGGATGACCAGTAATTATTCTCATTCTCTGGTCTTCCTTTGCATACCATCGGGCCCTGCAATTGGTCCAGAATGCACTGGCACATGTTGCCGACCCAACTCCACTGCTGCGTTCTCTACATTGGCTATCTGTAGCTGCTGCCCGCATCAGTTTCAAAACCCTGACGCTGGCCTACGAAGCCAAGACTGGACCATCCCCTCCATACTTGATGGCAATGGTCAAAAGCCTGATCTGTAGCAAGAGCCCTTCCAGCTTCAAGTACGGCTCGGCTTGACCCACCCTCCTTTAAGATCCACGGAAGACAAGTGTCCGGGCTTTTTTCTGTCCTGCACCGAAGAGGTGGATTGAGCCTCCCCTGGGTGTCTGAACAGCAGAGTCTTTAAACGGAGTCTCCTTTATCCAGGACCCTCCTTATCCAGGAGAACTTAGGCAAAGTGTAGTAGTGTATGTTGAGTACTGTGTGTCTGGGTCTCCATATTGACTTTTTTGTGTTTAGCAGTATCTAAGCCTAGAGGTATCTTTTGGATCCTAGTCTATACAAACTAGCTAAGGGTATTTGTGAGTAGGTTTCTAAGGTAAGTTTTTATAGAAATCCCAGTAAACTACTTATATATATATATATATATATATATATATATATATATATATATATATATATATATATATATATATATATATATATATAAATTACATTACTGAGTTTATTATGGAGAGGTTTGATACATGGATGCAAATCCCTATATAAGCATAAACATTTAGAGCAAAATGGGGGTAAAATTACAAAAAATAAAAGAAGTGAGCCCAAACTTTTGATGCAGGACGTTTTGCAGACACTAATCGCTATGCACTGAAAGTATTTCAGCATACTCACTGAATTGATGTAGAGGACAACTGGGCTTGAATGGAAAGGGTACTTGGTGGTTTGACAGCCAGTAAGAGGAGTCTCCAGTGTGTAGTGGGTGGAGTTTGAAGTAGCTTTGCATCGTGGGTCCTGCAGGGTTATGTTGGCTTTACTGAAGCCGTTTGCCTAAAACAAAAATTCCAGAAAGACATCATTTACAAGTTGCACGCAGTAACGCAAGATGACCACTCTTTCATGTGCATCTAATTCCTGATCCTTGCAGTCAAACGTTTTTCTACATTATTTGTTTCAGTGATTTCTGAGCTTCAGAGAAGGACTCCAGATTCAATCTAAATGTGCTCGCACCATAAAACCGACCAATAAATAAAGTTCCGCACTCTGGCCCTTTCCTTCGCACAGCGAGTGTGAGAGACGTGGTGTATTTCAAAATCAAACAACAAATGCTGTGTTCCCAGAAACAAATAAAAACTGCAAGAGGTTCCAACTTTGACCAGAAGCAGTTTGATTGCAGAGTGGATGACGTGTGTGTGTCTGAAGTGGTCGTCTACCGCAATCTCACTGGTTTTACAAGGCCTGACTTCATGGAGAAGGTCACACACACAGATTGGCACAAACATACACATAATGTCTGGGAATATTCACACGGTTTTGCGCGTGTGGAAAAAAGCGTATCAGTGTCCACTTGCAAAAGACATCTTCCGGCCTTATGTTTCCCTTTACCCTGACTGAGTTAAGTGACAGGGAAACCTCTTCAGGGAAACTGAAGTGGAAAGTAAAAGGAATCAGTAAATAGGAATGTAAAGAGTTTTTGGTCCACGGCTTTAAAATGATCACATAAGCTTTTTACATAAACTCGTACCGTGTTTAATACAATCCCTTTCACTTAACCCTTTAAGCTTCAAGTATGGCTCGGCTCGACCCGCCATTCCTTAAGATCCATGGAAGACAAGAGTTCAGGCGTTTTTCTGTCCTGGGACCGAAGTGGTGGAACACACTGGACCCCTGGGTGTCCGAACAGCAGAGTCGTTCGCTCTACCTTCAAACGCAGACTGAAGTCTCATCTCTTCAGAGAATACTTGGGTCAAGTGTAGAGTATTATGGTCTAATTATTGACTTGTGTTTAGTAGTGTCTAAACTTAGAGGTATCTTTGAATTTTAAGTCTATTCAAACTAGCTGAGGTTTTTCTTGAGTAAATGGTGAAGCATTTTTGTAGGTCGCTCTGGAGTGTCTGCTAAATGCTATAAATGTAAAGTAATGTAAAATGCAAGGGCCTTTATCTGAAATGCACTGCACCTCTTTAACCTTTGTGGACAATTTTTTACTGTTTAACTGTTACTTTTCAATGAAGTATCTGTAAAGATATCTATTTGCTAATTATTTCAGTATATTCATCCTTGTTTGATGTTATCAAAATATCTTTTTTTCTTTATATGAAGAGTAGATTTTGTCAATTTAATGATTATTTACATTGTTGTATGTATTTAAAAGTATTGGGACAGCTGTTTACTTCCTGTTTCTTCTGAATTCAAGGACATTAATAAGAGTTCATCCTTCAGGCTTTTGATGCAGTATCTGTCTCTACTGTCCAGGGATGGGTTTCTTCTAGATTTTAGAGCACTGTTGTGAGGATTTGCTTGCATTCAGCTACAAGAGCATTAGTGAGGTCAGAATGTTGGATGATCACCACCTCACCTCATCCCCGACTCCCCAACACATCCCAAATGTATTGGATGAAGCACCATCCGGGGGGGCTTTATACCCCTCTATAGCCCACACCTGCCATTAGGCATGGTGCCAACAGGTTCATGTTCAGCTGCTCCTTAGAGTCATATTCTATTAGCGATACTTCTCTACATGGACTAGACAAGCTGTGTGGGGACTACACAAGTGGTGGCTCAGCAGTTAGAGCTCCGGGATATTGATGACAGGGTTGTGGGTTCAATACCCAGGCTCGGCAAGCTGCCACTTCACCCTCTCTGCTGTCTGGGTGCTGCAGCAATGGCTGCCCACCACTCCAGCACATGCTCACTGTCCACTGTGTGTGTTTCACTGGTGTGTATTTGTGTGTTAAATGAACGGATGGGATAAATGCGGAAGCCAAATTCCATCTGTGTCACAAAAAAATGTCACAAATGGTCGATGTGTTTGTCTTGTCTTGTGTGCACTGGCACATCTGTGTCAGCAATAGGTACTTCTTAAAGTCTCTGAATGAGCTCATTTGAATGGGTGTCCACAAACATTTGGACATACAGTGTATATTATGTTTTTATCTATCAAACTTTTTATTGTGTTTTCTGGATCCTGGATTAAACAGGTATTACCTGCAGGTTTTCCTTGTCAATGCTGACCACCATCCTTCGTTCCTCACAGCGCACATTCACCCCCTTACTCAGCGTCCCCCGCTGCTCCTCTGGACCCCTTGAATCCTCCACAGAGGTTGGCAAGTATAGGAAGGGCAGGCTGTGCTCCGGGGGTGGGGGGAAATGGAAAGGGAGGCCAGACCGGACAGGAGCGTCTCGGGCACTGGGCTGGGGGAGTGGGTTGGCATTTCGGAGGATGGAGAGCTCTGGGGGAAATATAGAGTCCAGCGGATCCACCTCATCTGGAAATGACAATAGCCACAGTCAGAGCCGGATATTAGTACCTGGAACCTCATGTTCTATTAACCAGATGTCTTGAAGCATCAGGGACAGATTCACAAAAACACCTTACAAGTTTTTTTCCTTTAACTTTATGCTAAATTGTTATCCATCAAATCCATTTTTTTAAATTGATTTTTTCCCCTTTTTCTTCCAATTTGGTACTCCCAATTAACCCAACTATTTGAACCTCCCCTAGCATTAGCAATGCTAGCAACACTAGGAGGGTAAGGACTTAAGCCAGGCAGCCGACTCGCCCAGCTCAACCAAACCAGCTAACAGACGCCTGTGCTGGCCAACATCGCTTAAGGGTGATGAGGGGAGAGAGCGCCGTCTACCCATGCCAACTGTGCTCTCTCGGACTCCGATGACGACAAAGCAGCATGGCTTCGGATTGAAACTCGGGACCCTCGTGCCATAGTGGCAGCGCATTAGACTGCTGTTCCACTCAGAGCAGCCTAAATGTTTTCCTAAAAATGTACAATACAATAGCCTTAAAATAGTTATAGTTTAAATAGTTATATTACTAGAGGTAATGCATACACCTTGCATTTACATACAGGTTTTGGTAATCGGATTCAAGAAAAGCTTGTGTGCGTCCAGCACCTGTTCCTGAACACCTCAGAAGAGAAAGCATTCAACTAAAGTGCACCCACTTACCAATTTTTTTGAGGCGCAGGTTAAAGACGTTGGCCACAGCGGTGTTGGTGTAGGAGGTTATGGGGTTGTAATTGTTGTCCTCCGCCCACTGGATCAGTGCCTGGGCCCCTGCAGGAAGCTTCTGCTTCACAGCTTTAGACACCTGCATTAGTCGCTCTGTGCTTGGGCTTAGGCTAACGCTATCAGACGTCTGAAAACAGAGGGCAGAAACCAAACATTGTATTAACACTAGTACAGCATAGTACACAATAAAATAAAATAATAAATAAAATAACTAAAGTAAAATAAGATAAAATTAAAATAAAATAAAAGTCAAATATGCAGAGATAAATAAAATACAAATAAAATAGAAGTCAAATATATACAGAGATAAATAAAAGAAAAAAAACAATGCATCTTTAATTGAAATGACTTGTATGACAACTGTCAGCTACAATTTTATGAATGTAACGTGTTTATAATGCTGGCCTTGCCAATGGTAGGATGACCCTCCCTTTCCCCCTACCACTCAGCCCAATGCTACCCAGCACAGGAGTCTGTAAGCTGATGCAACAGAACTGGCAGTTGGTGGCCTCCTTTAAGCATGTTGAGCTGTCCAGCTATGGGACTGTGGGAGATCTAGCTAGAAAATAGAATCAGACATGACTAAACTGGGGATACATATCGAGGACAATAGATTAATTTATTTGAATTAACTTAAATTGTATGTATTACATCAGCACAGTTAATACTAGTTTTCATTAGTTTCATTTGCAATACATGTGTTTTTATCATTAACTGTTCAGAGGATGCAGAATAAACTTGGGAAATAGACAAAAGTTTAAAGACAAGCGACTCGCCAAATCAACAAATGCATTAAGCCAAATTTTCTACAAATTCACCATGGTACAGCTTGGATTTCACTGGCCATGGTTCACCTGGGAATGACTGTAAATACATCAAGCGAGAACGTCACAGATTACTGTGCGCGGACAAGGTCAGGCTATCACACTCAAACACGCACATCTACACACACTCCACTGAAAGCCCATGACCAATGTGCCGGCTTCTGTTTCTCTGTGCAGCCTGCTGAGAAACACTCTCTAATCAGCGGAGGATCCGATGTGTCAGATTACGGAGGGATTCCACATTCGTTCACGTTTTTTCTTTTCTAGTAATTTAAGGGGTGGGTTGGGTGGGGGTTGGGAGGGGGGGTTACCCCATCTGCATTTTTCCCACACTTAATTTCTCACACTCAAACACCAGGCTGGCTGATGTGCTTCGGCCAGACTGCTCACAGTAGCAGAACCTTTATGAAGATATCATATCACATAGTTTGCATCCCTTATTTGTCCTGTGGTCGATTCACACAGGCATATACAAGCACACACAAACTAGTGTGTATTGATGAGTGTGGGGAGATTCTTGTGTGTTTTTGTATGAATCCACGAATAATAATTTGCAATCAAAACATTCAGCTTCATTCTTGTTCACTTGTTTTAATAAAATCCATACAAATAATCATGTTTTGTTATCAGTACTGGGCACAAAAGCCTGAAGCAGTTTCATTTGTCATTTGTTCATGGAGGTAACACTTGGTAATCATTTGAGCTAATGAAGCTTTCCCTGCTGGCAGAAGATCAGTTTACTGTAAAAGTGTCCATATTTTGTCTCTATGAAGAAGCTTTATCTAGCTATATTTGGGGTAGGGAGGGAAATGTGTAAGTTTTTTTTTAAACCAAACTATTGCTTTAAGCTGTATCCCTGAGCTGTATCAATATAAACTTGGTCATACTCATTACTGCACATTATTTGTACAGACAATTTCTCATACTAGTGTATTTTTCTTATTATTAACCCAAACAAGAACAGTTTATGTACTATAGCTGTTATAGCTGTCCATATCCTTCATAAACAATTCTCCATACTCCTCATCCAGAGCAGACCTGTGTTTGGACTGTGCTAGGAACCTGTGTTGCACTCTCTAAAACAAACCTTCAGCTTCAGCCGCTAATAAAACACTGTCCGAGGGATGGCAAGCAGTGCCGGCCCAAGAGCACAATAACAACTCTTTTGCAGGATCTGGCCAGAGAAAAAAAATACAGTCACCCTTAGCTTTGCCATTGCTCACGCCAAGGCTGTCAGCAGGAGATTTCACAGTCCGTCCCCTCCGGCCCTTTTGCAACCCGTCTATCTGTCAGTCAGTCCGTCTGCGTCCTTTGCGAAGAAGAGCTACTGCACCGTCACACTTTAGAACTGAGGTTTTATAGGTTTGAGGCGCTTTGTGGGGGAACATGCCTGTCAGGGCTGTCTTGACATCAACATGTCTCAGACTTTACTGACTCTGGAAGCTGAAGCTAGCAGTCAAAAAGTCACTCTGCTATTCAGATGGAGAGTGTTTCGACACGTCTTAAGAAAATTACCACAGTTTTTAGCATCAGCCTCACAGACTAGGCAGAAAACTGTGCTTGAGCCAATGCACACCTTTACTTCAAAATAAATAAGCATGAGGGTTAGCAACCTAGCAAGCGAACATGCATAGAAAGTCATTTTAACTGTTTTAACAGTTACGTCATACATCATAATATTGTAAACCTTTGCCTAACGTTAACATTGGCTACCTCACAAGCACTTAAGCTATTTAACTAATTTACCTGGTGGTTTTTAACAGTCCTCAACTCCAGTCCTATGGGTTCCCTGACACATGAGCCAGCTCATGGATGGCTTGATAATCAGTTGATGAGCTGTGTTGAGGCAGGGAATAGTTAAAACTACTCAACTACTCAACACTACTCCCCAGGACTGTAATGGTAGATGACTAAGTTCCACCTAAGAACATATGGTACTAGGAGGAACCGTTTTAAAGTATAGGGAACCTTCATACATACTGTACCAATTAACATCTACCAGTTACGGTATTGAAATAGACCAGTGGTCACCAACCCTGCTACCTGGAGATATACTGCCAACAAAAGAACTCCAATTGAGATGATCTTGAATATCTGAAAGAGATCCCATTCAATTAGTTTGCAGATGAAACCTGCAGCAAGGTAGATCTCCTAATAGAAGCGCTGGAGACCACTGATGTAGATATTATGTGTGAAGGTTTGTCAACACTCACACCTCATAGGCAGGAATGGCCCACCCATTGGAAGGTTCTCTGGGGATCCAAAAGTGGTACCACTACGACATCAAACTACGGCATGTCTCCACAATATTGTCCACTGTTTAGCTTCTACTGCTCTATACTCATGGTCATGTTGACTGTCAAGACTGACATCAAAGCTATCTAGTTAGCTACTGTAGCTCATGCACATCCAGATCTGAGGTGAACATCACAGAGAAGTTCAGAGTGTGAGTTTGGTCTGTGTGCAGTTGTGTATTTATGTGTACGCACCACTATATGCAGTTTTCCCAGGATGCGATGGACATCAATCACCCAGTTCACCGACTTCTCACATCGGAGTAGCAGCGTCACGTCACGATGGAGAGTCAAGTCCGCCTCGAAGGGCCTCAAATCCACCGTCACATCCACCTGGAATGCACTGCTAAGAGAGAGCGAGAGAGAGAGAGAGAGAGAGAGAGGGAGAGAGAGAAGGAGTCTGAAATAAGAAAACGTCTTCAGTATTAACATGCTTCACTGTCTGGCCAACTGATTAAAAAACTGGACTTTTTCCCAGAAAAGCAGGACATGTGCGCAACACACCGCTTAACGCAGCACTCACGCACAATCCTCAAGTCAATCTCCAATATATCTCACTCTGCTTTCTGGGATTTTTGAGTCATTGTTGGGCAACAGCAAGTAATCAGAGCACAGGAGGATATCAGCTCGTACCGAGGCGGAGATAATAAAACTGTCCCTGTTGCAGCTAACTCCGAATAAACTGTACAGAGGAACGGGAAGCACAAATTCATTTTGACTTGGGGAACGTATCATCGCTGTCTAGTGAAAACCATGTATCTTCAAAATGGCGACTTTACAGGAGAAGGCAAAAATGTTATTAACTCTGAATGGAAGTAAATGTATAATAAAGAGTTTATTCATGGTAATTTAGAGCTTTTCTTTTGGTCTATTTATCTAGAATTATTTACACAGTGTCCAGAGCATCTACAGGGTCCCCACACTCATTGAACCTTTTGGACAATCTGATCTTAAACTTTATTAGATTGGATTACTTCATGCACTGATTTGCAAAGTGTCCACAACTTCGACTGCCAAAACAGAAGGATGAATAAAGACAGAGGTAAATATAATTGTATCTATTTCCATTCTCTGCCATGTATTTGTTTTTTTGTAGCTACAGTTGCTGGGTCAAGCTGCCAGCGCAAAAACACATTAAACTTTATGAGCAATTGATGCAGCATATTTGACAAAAATATATTTATTTATTTAGTTTTTTATTCAATCATTTTTGTCAAAAACTATGTTATAATTATAAAATAATTTTAAATGATCTATATTTTTGAATGCCTATGAATCTTATAATACTAATTCCCAACAGAGACTCTAAAAGATTTTCTTTTAAAATTTAAAGATTTCTGCCTTTGCCGTTCTCCACTGCTGTCATTTATTAGCTTGACTTTATCTACTATCATTTACTGAATCCTTTGTTTTTCCATAACACAACTGTGGGACTGTCATTCAAATGTTTGGAATCAATGTTTCCCATTTAAAAAATTCCACCTTATTGCAGATAAATATATAAAATTATTATAATATGCTTGGAATTAGTTTGTCCTGTGTGTCTTCACAGCTTTAAAAACTAAGAAACATGAACCTATTGACACCTTGCCTAATGCCAGACATGGGTTAGAGGGGTATAAAGCCCCCCATCACTGAGCTGTGGAGCAGTGGAACTGTGTTCTCTGGAATAATGGCGCTCCATTCAATACATCCAACATCCTGACCTCATTCATGCTCTTGTGGCTGAATGCAATCAAATCCTCACAGAAAGACTTGGAGTGCTTTCCTGTACAGTATATACAGTTACTCCAACAAAATCAAGATAAACTCTTTTTCTAATAACCTTCATTTTAGAAGAAACTATGAATGAGCCGTTGTCCCAATACTTTTGTCCAGATAGTGTATTCCGGGAATGGTGAACAGAAGTGTAGGAGATTAACTGAATAAATCTAATAAGAATAACATAAAGTGAATATGAAAAATGTATCGTGGTTTAAAAGGTGTGATGAAATCTTGGGATCAAACTTTTTAGAAAAGTATTCTAGAAAGATAACTACAGTATTGTTTTGAATTTTTGACATTTACTATTGTTCTTAAGATTATCTTAAGATGATATGCAGCATAACAGTTAAAATACCTCTTCTGGTTTCATTTATTGTGTTTAAATATACACTTCACATGCTTTTACCGGATATAAAGTCAAATAAAAAAAGGAACAGCTACATGAATGCGGTATTAGCAAATCGTCGCTGTCCAATGAAAAACATGTATCTCCAAAATAGTGACTTTACTGGAGAAGGCAAAAATGTTTTTAAAATGTTTAATGGACGTTTATGCAAAATAAGAGTTTATTCCCAGTAATTTAGAGCATTTCTATTGGTCCAATCATCCAGAACTATTTACAAAGTGTCCAGAGCAGCTACAGGGTTGAAATGATGGAGAAAACTAAAAACAGACAAAAAATGGAGACTGTAATGTTTTTCATTGAACAGCAGAGAAAAGCAACTTCAGCCATGCTACAGTCGTGGGCTGTGTAGGCTATGACATTAACTTAGCTAGGGCCATTAAAAAATATATTGTTTATTTATTGTTGTGCAGACCATAGCAGTACACCATTCCCACACATGAACATAACTGTATTTATAAATATGTTGGGTAATGTGACCCTGGGACATATGTACCATTGTGGCAGGCAGGCAGTTAAAATGGCAGCTATGTTACAATGTTCCTTTCAGGACATCTTTAGACTCTGACAGCACAAAGTCATCACTGGTGTGATATTCACAAATTCATTTCATTTTAGTGGAGTAATTACAACTTGGTGGTCAGAGTAAAGATGACTGTGGAAGTGCTGGATACCCAGCTTTGATGCCACAGCTAGGAGACGTTTGTGCCGGCCAGAATCACACTGAAGGGATGTATAGAGAGAGAGACATCTACCCACCGGGAGAGAGCAAGGCCAATTGTGCTCTTTCAGGCTCTGGCTGCTGATGGCCTGGGATTCAAACCAGTGAACCACTCAAAGCCTGTTTTTCATTAGGTTTAGGGATTTTGGTCATGGTCATTTTTCTGTACCCAACCCTGAATAGTGGCTGCAAAAAAATACAGATTAGGGGTGGAGCATAGACAGATCACCTAGGCTAGGAGGACTTAGTTTGCAGGCATGAAGAAGATACACAACTAGAGAGGAAAAAAAAGGTCCATGCCCACCTGCTGGAGTTGGGGGTCTGCAGCTCGATGATGTGAACCTCCTGTAGGGGGTCGGGGCTGGACAGGACGCAGCCTGTGGATGACTGAGGCTCCAGGTAGCTCGCCAGGTAGTTCAGAGACAGGAACTTGTTGTCGATTTTGCAGGTGTCGGAGAACACAGGGTCTGTGAAAGAGTTTGAGCGGAGACAAAACTGAGAAAACCAGACAAAAGATCTGGAGACGCGGCGGCTTTTAATGCTGAAAAGTGAGAGCGCCGATCCTCAACACAGTTCACAGTGTCAAACACAGGAAGAGGACACAAAGCGGACGAGTGCGTTCTACTGTCATTTTGTTTGAGAAACAGGGGTCAGTGTATAAACACGAGTCAGAACACAGCCATTGTCTCGTTCTGCTTCATTGTTGAAGATGTTTAACTTTTTGCTCCTTCTATGTACAAAAAGACTCCTGCGGCGCGCTCGGGGTCTCGTCCTTTTCTCCACTGGGGAGGTGAAACCTCTTCTGTCGGCCATGAGAAAGAGAGAGCGAGAGAGGCCAAGAGACAGGCGCTTCCTTATTTGGCCAGCCAGCTTTTAGGCAGAGTACAAAGATGGTGCATATAAACTGAAAGGTTGGCACCTCTCTCTGTCAGCTCTTCCTGGCTCTCGGAGGTGCCTGCGCTTTGTAGAAAGTGGATCGGAAACGTGTCCGCTCTCATGCGGAGCTACAAAGAGAGCGCGGGGGAAAAAAAAAGAAAAAGCCAGCGCTCTCTTGCAGAGGTAAACACAGCAGGCCGAGCCGCTGCCAAAACCGCAAACTCTAATGACACCCAGCCAACCCTTTTTACTCTGCTCTCTCTCCGCTGCCATCCGAAGCCACCAGCATACTTCAGATGATGCAGTCATTACATCTCCACTCTTAAAATGAAGGTTTCTAAACGGCTCTTGGCGTGGGCGCACACTTCAAGGACAAATCCTGGATTGGTATAGAATGAGTGGATTACATCAGCATTAAAAGGGTCCTTCACAACTGAACATCTCATAAAAAATAGTCTTATAAAAAAAAAGTTTGTTAGAGAGCCCAGCGTGTGCAAGGGGTTCAATATGTCAAAAATCTAACATTACAACATACAATATGCAGCATTTTGTTTTGTTTTTTGAGGTTTGATAAGTTAATAATGACCTAAATGAACCACTGCATCCACATTTAACCTTGACGAATGGGTTGGGTAATTGACTACCTAAAACTGGGGACGAAAACTGGGTAGAAATTGAATTACTGAGCCCTACTGGACTCTAAATGAGTTTGTGTACTCGTTCAGGAATAATAAAAAAACATAGTGTATCCAACAAGGACAACAGCAATGTACATATTTTATACAGCATGAAAACATGGTGGCACACAGATTATAGATTACACCACTGATTATAGATGCTAACTGTTTTTACTATGCAAAGGGTGAACATGCACACTTCATTTTTTCAGTTACAATCAATAGAAAAAATGTCATTAGGTAATAAAACATAGCCTTTATTCTGAATATGTCTCATTAAGTGATACTTATATAACATAATAAGTGTCTTATATCTTATATAGTCTTACATGTGCCAATGAGTGCATTCAGCTACTTTAAGTTGCACTCATTGCTGACAGAGATGTGCAAATGTACACTTGTACAGGTGTAATTCCAATAGAGTGTGATTCTTTAGAAAACTGAAAGTGAAACTGGTGTTTTCTGGAAGAAACAACAAATGAGCAGGTGTCCCAATACTTTTGTTCATATAGTGTAAAAAGTATCATATGGCAATTCTCATTCATTTAGTTTTACAAATAAATTGCTGCATGCAAGCTAGTGCCAACAGATGTTGGTCCCCCTCTACTTATCAGAGCATGCATGTGTTGTAACTCCACTGTTTACATACAACATATTGTACTGTTTTCGTATTGGTCTAAACAGGGCAATTTTAATTAACACACCTGGTTAACAAACTCACACATTCTACTAATTCATTCAGGCAGACTTAGTGATTAGGGTTATTTGGTGATTTAGTAGTTTAGTGTTTTCTTCGTCTTCTTACATGGAAACTGGTCCGGCCTCAGTGGTGACCTCACATGAGCGCAGTTCACTAAACCCAATCTCATCCATCCTAGAGACGTGTGACTGAGGACTCAGGACACAGTCGAAAATCTTATCACTCCACCTCAGAAGAGTTTAACTTTTATCGTCCAGTTTCCTTTTAGAATGAGTTCATTTCCCCCCCCTGAACTGGAAACAGACCTGAAACCTGTGTTGCTTTTTTAGCGGAGAACTGCAGAATTTCCTGGTACTGCTGGGGCCACAAGACTGGATGTGTATATGTTTTTTCTGTCTTCCCTATTTTCCGCATACTCAATCAATTTTGGTTTCTCTCTCCACCACTATATCTCTCTCTCTTTCTGTTCGTTTCTCTCTCTCTCTCTCCATAGAGCTTCGGACTGGAGTGAAAGGCCACAGGTTTGGCAGGAAGACTACGCACAGGCAACTCTGCCTTTCCATCACTCTCTCTTTTTCTCTCTCTCCCTCTGTCTATCTGTGTAAAAAGCTACACAAAAAGAGCAAGAGAGAAAGAATAAACAAATTAACAGAAAACAGGAAAGAAACAAGATAGAAAAGAAAACAATAGGAAGAGAGAGAGAAGGATAGAAAGAAAGATACAAAGAGAGAGAGAAGGAAAGAAAGAATTACAAACAAAAAGGAAGAAAGAAAGAATAATAGAAAGAGAGAAAGAGTGAAAAAAAAGAAAAGAGAAAATAAAGGCAAATGAGAACTAACAAATAAAAAATAATAATATACATTTATATACAAAAAAATAAGAAAAAGAAAGAAGAAAACACAAAAAATGACAAAAAATAAAACATTAAAGGGAAAAGGAAGAGTTCACAACTGAAAACAAGAAAGAAAGAGTGTGTGTGTGTGTGTGTGTGTCACTCACCCTCTCCGACTTTGATGTAGACATTGTGGGACATCTTCAGTTCGCTGAAGGATGTGACTGCGTTGTAGCGGCTCTGGGCCCAGGACAGCAGGTGCTCGTTCCCGTGGGGAAGAGTCTCCACCCGCACTTCACAGGACAGCGAGAAATTCCCCTCAAACTCAACCTCAGAGCCCTGCGACACCTGAACACACACAAGGAGATTAAGATAGAGATTAGTCATGGACTATCTGGATAAAATACTAGCATTGGGATACTAGCATACTGCTACATATTGTGACCGCAACATTCCAAGATATTTAATCAACAAATGTGGTATTTTGTTTTAATAAAACCATAGATTACAAAATTATTCTTTGTGCCATGAAAAAGGGACCCTTAACAACTGTGCAAGACAAGGTAGATCACCAAAAACTTCCACAGTAAAAGCATGCAATCCTTCCACTGTGAGAGACCTAAACATAAACATAAGAGACCTGCTGGAAGTCTCAGAACAACGGATTGACCACCCCAGAGTCCAGACCTCAACATCTTTGGCCCCGTCACATGACTAGTATCTGGATTGTATACTGATGAGATTTTAGCCACATGCATTTAACCTCGGTAGTCAAGTGCGTCTCTGGTCAGTCAAATTGCAGTTTGATCGCTGTGTTGGACGGAATATGCATATTAGCATATTGTGCTGGAATTATTACTAGTGTTTGGCTTGTACTGGGAGAGGTTCTGGTTGGTGAGTGCGTCTTGGAGACACAGATGTGCTGACACTTCTATAACGTTTGTAAATGTGTCTCAGACCAGCACCTGGTTTAAGTGATCAGAGTTGCATCTGGTTTAAACGAGTTGTGGTTGTGTTTATGCTTGCATTTCTAATAATCTGGCCTTATTCAGATATAATCCTGACACTCAAGCAACATAAAGTGACCAGGTGTAAATGAGGACACTGAATGTGTTTGAAATGATGGATGGTGAGAAGCAGAAAAAGTTCTTAAGAGCAAATGTTGAAGGTTGGAAAGATTTTCTGCAGATTTCTACAGAAACACTGGAAGCAGCTCTTCTGAAAAAATGAAGAAATCTAAGATCAATGATAATGAAATGTATGTGTGTTTTATTATATTTTATTATTCTTGTAAACATATAATATGTATATTTTATATATTTAATTAATTAACTTCTACTTAAATGTCATTTTGACTGCAATAAATAGGACATATTACTTTGAATTAATGAAGGGTGGTCTCAGACTTTTGCACAGTAATATAAGCATATTAGCAGTTACAACAAAAAGTGGTGAGCCCTTTGGAATGATCTGGATTTCTTTATGAATACCTTCATACAGTCTAATCTGAACTGATCTGTATCTGTTCATAAAAAAAAATCCTTTCTCTCTCCATTTGGTGCTGCCAATTGATCCACCCATTAATAACTAGCACTAGCAAAACTCACGGCACTAGGAGGGTAAGAACTTGAACCCATGTCTCCTCCAATTCATGCAAAGTCAACCACAGCCTTCTTTCACGCAGGGAATCCTACACACTCGGAGGAAAGACTCATATGCCTGCCAACATCGCTTTAAAAGTAATAAGGGAAGGGATAGGCATCTACCCACCCGGAGAGCTTGGCCAATTGTGCTCTCTCAGACTCCGGCATGGCTCAGGATTAGACTCGCGACCCCTGGTAGCGTATTAATCACAATATTATTCAAGTTAGACTAATTTAAAATACATACAGTGTTCCCCACAACTGCATGCACATATTGCATGTTCAGTAATGTTTATGATCAGATCGTAGTTTGACAGAAATGTGTGTATAAAGGAGACAGAGGGCAGTTTCTGGCAGTGGAAGTAGCCCTGATTTACAGCACAGACAGGGCTCTTTTTATTGGGCTAGTGCAGAACAGGTTTTAGAGCTGCAGAGACAAAGCTTTCTTTGTTGATAAAGATATTCCCATAAAACCTGACGCTGTATTGATACGCACATCCCATTTTACGGGAAGAAAAAACTGCCCCGTAAAAAATTTGAAGGCCTCAAACCTTAAAAAAGAAAGAAAGAAAAAAGAAACACAAAGAAAAATAGAAAGAAAGAGAAAAAAAGATCTTTCCAAAATTAAACCTTCCACCCCACCTCTGCCAGCACACATCTTTCACACTTCATCCTGATAGATATTTGAAAGCCTCTCCAAATGTGCTCTCCATATTTTCACACATGGTGCTCTTGCTCAATAAGGTGTCCACTTTCCTCTGTTTATATAACACACTGCTGGGCGTCACAGGAGACACCGCGGATCATGCTCAAAATGACCAACACTTCCTGGGATGGCGTCTTACTTTACATGTATACGGTCCCGCTACAAAGATAAAGATACCAGATCATCACACTATCTTTAGGGCAGCCTAGCTTGGCACCACACTTAGCTATCTCACTGCTCATCATATCTGGGTTGTGTTCAGGTTGCACTCTGTTATAAATAATTAGTATACATCATTTTCACATTAATAAAATATGTCAGAGCAGAGAATAAAACATAGTAGTGGTGGGAATCTCTAGGCACCTGGCGAATTTGAGTAGATTATGATTCAGAGGGCTGTGACGTGATAATAAAAGGCTTATTTTTGCAGTTTTTTTCTATACAGGGTTTCTTTGTTTTCACTGTGTGACTGTACTTGGTACTCAAAGTATTGGTAATGATCCATAACTAATTTACTTTCAATATCTGTTATTAATAAAAGAAATGGAACAATGTGGCAAATCATCTGGACGGTCTTACAGTGGGACTACGGTGGAAAAACTAAGTAATACGTCCTAGTAGTCTTTACATAGTCTACAACTTGAGCAAGTACTCAAATCTATATCTTTCTTAGTGATCTGCCATTCCTCTGATATATATGATTTAACAGCTCTGCCATATTTGCACCCCTGTGGCTCTCATTCACTGCTCCTGTTTGGAATAGATGGGCATGTGGCAGTGGATCCACACATGAAGTTATAGCTATCCTCATTGTGGACTGTGAGGATCGCTGTATCAGTAAAATATTTTTAAAACGGGACGCTGCTGTATCTCTGCTGCAAAGTGCGCAACATAGCACGAAAGCCCTGGTTCTTAATGCCTGAATAAGGACACAAATCCAAATCCTAATAAAAGTTGTGATGGAGTCAATAAACACCCCGTTGTAGTTGAGGACCATCAAGCAAGCAATGTCAAAGCTTCCACCCAACTCAGAAAGGGAGACGTGAATTACAAACACTATCCCTATTTAAGCCACGGTGATTCCACATGCTAGCACTTAATGCAGAAGGTCCCGTTCGGATTTCTCGCTCATGCATCTTATGCCAATGTTATGTGTACACCACAGGCTGTCTGGGTGCTGCGCTTCTGCCTTTTGCATTCCAACATTATGATATCCATTAACATTTCGAAAATCTACATTTATGCATCGCTTCAGAACCATCCAAGTCCGCATCCAGATGCATCTTTTTCTCCACCCCAAAAACATATTACATCTGTGAAATTGTAACTTTATTGGAGGGCCAGAAAAACACTGGTAACTGTAATTAATAAATAATCACTTTTTCTTTTAGGTAATTTTGGACAATTTCTGTTTGTTTGTTCACCAAGAAGTTTTCACATAACACAAAGAACAGCTGTTTGTTTTTTAAACAAATCTAAACAATAAAACATTTATAATAAAAACTATTATAACTATTATAACAATATTATAATATGTTTTTTAATAATGCAGTGATGTTGTTTTAATCATGTAGCAATAATGTACACAGATTGCAGCCCATTAATTGCCAAACCGTTTATCAGCTGGTCTCTGGCACTGTACACAGCATAATATCAGTGTATCAGGGGCAACAGTGTTACTGGACTTTTTTTTACACACATTTTCTGGCCATAAGACCTGACTGTGTTCAGACATACACCCACAGAGAACTTTATTAGAAATGCTATACCAATACTGGGTAGGGCCTCCCATTGCTCTCCAAACTGCCTCGGTTCCTGTGGTTCAGATTCCACAAGATGTTCACAAGAGTTCCTGTAGATTTTGGGTATACTCTGATACTGTGAATCTCCCATTCTAACACACCCCAAAGGTGTTCTATTAGATTCAGATCTGGAGGTTAGAAAGGCCACTGAGGACTAGTGAACTCATTGGTCTGTAACAACACTTTAAGCTGTAACATTCAAGTGATAATGGTACTGTAAGTGTTGTGTGGAAAGAAAGCATTCCCCACACTTACAGCACATCCACCTGCCTTGACTGTGGACAGAAGGCAGGTTAGAACTATGGTTGTTGGTGGCAAACTTGCTACGTTTTCCAGTCTTCAACTGTCTAGTATTGGTAAGACCAATACTGTGTGTGTGAACAGCTTCAGCTTTCTGTTCTTGGCTGTAAAGGAACCTGATGTGGTCTTTAGCTGTTGTAGCCCATCCACCTCATAGCATCAACATTTTATAAAACTTTTCTCTCTACAGGATTAGATCAGAAGTTCCTTTGTTGATGCACAGTTTATGTTGGTCATCTTCTAGTCCTTCATCAGTGGTCACAGGATGCTGCCCACAGGACACAGTTGGATGGATGTTTCTGGTTGAAGGACTACTCTCTCAGTCCAGCAGTGATGCTGAGGGGTTTAAACACTCCAGCATCACTGCTGTCTGATCCACTCGTACCAGTGGACACACACTAACACACCAACACCACGTCAGTGTCACTGCAGTGCTGAGAAAGATCCACCACCCAAATAATAGCTGCTCTGTGGTGGCCCAGTGGGGGTACTGAGCATTGAAGAACATGGTGAAAGGAGGCTCACAAAGTATGCAGAGAAACAGATGGACTACAGTCTGTTTCTTGGCCGGAAAACTAGCCAGTGTGTAAGCACGTATGTGTGACTGCGCTGTTTAAAAGGTGTGATGAAGTGCTGATCTGATTTTGAGGTGGATGGTCTTGCCTGGTGGACTCTACCCCTTGGGTTTGGCTTGAGCTCAGCCCATATGCTCTGCATCAGAGAGACACACACATGCTGAAAACGTATGAGTCCACATGGCCTGCACGCGATCTAGACAGAGCTTCCAGAGGACTTCCATTTTCATACTCGTTTTGAATATCCCTTATCTATCTATCACTCTCTCTTCCCCCAAATAATACTAGCCAAACGCAAGCCCAATTTAAGTATTCAATCACAGTCAATTAAAGCAATATATCACACCATGCCACTGATAGCCAAGCCTTCAGATTACTGAACACAATCAGGCTACAACCCAGAGTTTATTTTAACCCGAGCCAAAGAAGACAAGACACAGGGCAGAAAGTGAGAGATAGAGAAAGGGAAAGAGCAACAGAGAAAACAAAGGAAAGAGACGAGTGAAAGAGACAAATAGGGGCAAAGAACAAGGGAGATATGGGGGGATATGTAAGAGTAAATGAGAAAAAAGAGAAAGCAAGTGAAAGAGTTGGAGGGAAAACTGGGAAAAAGAAATAGTCCTAGAAAAAGAGAATGAGAGATAGAAATACATATGAGAGAGATAGAGAGAGAGAGAGAGAGAGAGAGAGAGAGAGAGAGAGAAACATCTGCCTGACCTCTGGACGGCTCCCCAAGCAAGCGTGCTATCCTGGCCAGAGACGATAAATTTCAAAAAAGAAGAGTAAAAAAACTAAGAGAAAAGCATGAAGACTGTCGAAGAATTCATGTCTGTTTAGAGCGTTATTTTTAGTGCCCTACTACAGCTGGAGAGACGAGTGAAAGGACAGCTACTGCAGTGAGGAGAGAGGAAGAAACAGAGAAGAGGAGATGAGAACAGAAGAAATACAAATAGAAGATTTAAAGAAACAAAGAGAAGAGGAAAGAAGTGAGGAGAGGAGGAGATTAGAGTGGAAAACAGAACAGAACAGAGAAAAGGAGAAGAGTTGAGAAGAAAAGAGAAGTGAGGAGAATAAAATATGAGATTAGAGTGAAGAACAGAGAAAAGGAGAAAATGTAACAAAAGAAGAGAAGAAAAGAGAAGAGAAGAGAAGAATGGAGAAGAGAAGAGAAGAGAAGATAAGAGAAGAGAAGAGAAGAAAAGAGAAGAGAAAAGATGGTGTTAGAGAAGAGAAGAGAAGAGAAGAGAAGAAAAGAGAAGAGAGGATAAGAGAAGAGAAGAGAAGAGAAGAGAAGAGAATAGAAGAGAAAAGATGATGTTAGAGAAGAGAAGAGAAGAGAAGAGAAGAGAAGAGAAAATGAGAGAAGAGGAGATTAGAGAAGAGAAGATTAGAGAAGAGAAGAGAAGATTAGAGAAGAGAAGAAAAGGGGAGATTATAGAAGAGAAGAGAAGAGAAGAGAAGAGAAGAGAAGAGAAGAGAAAAGGAGAGAAGAGGAGATTAGAGAAGATTAGAGAAGAGAAGAGAAGAGAAGAGAAGAGAAGAGAAGGGGAGATTATAGATAAATATATATATAAATATATAAATATGATGTTAGGGAAGAGAAGAGAAGAGAAAAGATGATGTTAGAGAAGAGAAAATATTATGTTAGAGAAGAGAAGAGAAGAGAAGAGAAAATGAGAGAAGAGGAGATTAGAGAAGAGAAGAGACAAGAAGAGAAGAGAAGAAAAGGGGAGATTATAGAAGAGAAGAGAAGAGAAGAGAAGAGAAGTGAAGAGAAAAGGAGAGAAGAGGAGATTAGAGAAGAGAAGAGAAGAGAATAGTAAAAATGGAGAAAAGAAGAGAAGAGAAGAGAAGAGGAGATTATAGAAGAGTAGAGAAGAGAAGAGAAGAGAAGAGAAGAGAAGAGAAAATATGAGAAAAAGAAGAGAAGAGAACAGAAGGGAGGAGCAGTGAAGAGGAGAGGAGAATCCTTTTTGGGGTTCAGCTGGCGAATCTCACAGAGCCCAGCAGAGTTTATCGATTTTAATTGCGGGAAAAGGGTCTGTAATTAGTCTCGTGAAATTAGAAAGAAAGGCCTGGAAGTCTAAATTAGCTCCAGGCTTTGCGGTGTATTTCAAACCTCAGGAACCTCAGGCATTCTTTAGGGAATATGAAAGTATTAAAGACCACGCTGAAGCTCAACGAGAACATTTCTCCAACCCATAGCCCCTCCTCACCTCTTCCTCCAACCCAGCCGAACATTATGCCAACTTACAGATGGGAAGGCTGGCATTTAAAACCTTACAGAAGGAAAACACCATTCTGTGAGTAATGTCTAGTAACAGAGACTGTATAGCCATGAAAAATAGAGATAGTGTTCACGTTGCCTTTAACAAGAACCCTAAAATCATGGGGCATGACTAACTACAGCTAGAATTCGTTTCAACAGGATTTTACAGTTGAAACTTGGAGGAAACTAAATAGATCACACCACTATGATGCATGCCAGGCCAGTAAACAACACTTCATGGAGATTTTACACTTATTCTATTCAGCAATTGAATTCAATGGACAATAATACACCCTTAAAAAGGGGGGTTCTTGGTTCAATGGTCCCAAATAAAACCATGACAACTCATGATAATCTGACTACATGTAAGGTTCTTTGTCTGGCTAAATGGTTCTTCATGTGCAAGAAAACCTTTCTGTCGATGGTTTTGTAGGTCAAGGAACCATTTCCCAGTACTCTATATAGAACCCTTGGTTTTCCATGTGTTTGAGAATCCTCATGCTTTGAGGAAGGTATGCAGTGATTTAGGTGAGCAGTCATCACAATGCCACAAAGTTGGGTGCCTCTAGCAACTTCTTAGCAACATTAGCAACATAGTCGGACAGTAGCTCCAGTGCAAAACACAAGAAGCAAACCTCAGGCATCAGACATGTCCTGGCTGATTGACTGCATTTGTGGTAAGTGGAAACATGTGCACGTTAGATTCTTTGATGAACCTCTCTTTTTCAACGGTACGACAGTGAGATTTCTGAAATCAATCAAAACAGAACACCTCTACGAGCGTACCTGTGCGAGTGATGTGGTTAGACTGATCTGAGTGTGGTTTGCCATGTGATAAAAACCTGCACTTCAACTTTATTACGCACAATTAGCAGCGTGGGCTTCAGGTTCACTGCTTCTCTGCAGGAGGCAGCTACCTGAGGCCTAAAGAGCTGCTGCTACACTGACTTATTTTTCCCAGCTTCACAATCCTGTTCATGTTCATCTACTGCAATTGATTCTAGTTCTAATCCCTGTCACAAACTTGCCGATGACCGAGAACAAGCCTTAGAGGGTAAATAATTACCTTGAAATGCTTAAACATTCCACATTTGCTTTCCTTTTCTCAAGTAATGTAAGACACCCCTGGACATCAGTGTGTACAACCTACACTGAGAATCACGATGCAGTGAATTTGACTGATGTTTCTAAATTACACTGATCAGCTACACCATTAACACCACCTGCCTAAAATTGTGTAGGTGCCCCTTGTGCCGACCACAACAGATCTGACCATTTCAGGCATGGACTCTACAAGACCTCTGAAAGCACCTTGTGGTATCTGGCACCAAGACATTAGCAGCAGATGCTGGAGAGGGCCTCCATGGATCACAGGCATCAAAGAGCCTGCCGGTCTGGGTCACCTGTTGTTCTTTCATGGACCACTTTTGACTGACCATTGCATACCAGAAAAACAGTATGTGGAGTTTTTTTCTGCTCCAGTGCTCTACAGCTCAATGCTGGGGGCTTTATACCCCTCTAGCCCATGCCTGGCATTAGGCATAGCATCAATATGTTCATGTTTATCTGCTCCGGAGAGTCCCGTTCTATTGGTAATACTGTGTTAGCAATGGGTACAACTTAAAGTAGATGAACGCATTTATCAGAAGTCCACAAACATTTGGACATATAGTCTTAATCATTGGGGATTGGTGTAGCATAGTGGGTTAAAGCAAGGCCTTCCCATGCTTTCCCTGGAAGAACAAGCACACCACCCCGCAGTAGTAAGAGACTCCTAGCGCTACATTCATCTACCACAGTAACGTGATTCAAGCGTAAGCCGGCCAGTCAGCCAAACGTGGTTAATGTAAATTCAGAATTCGGACTGTCCTCTCGTTACTCTACCCTGCTCTTATTCCGTTCTCACTCTGAGGAGTCTTTCCGTGGCCTTATCCCGCTGTATAAATCTTCCTGTTTATCCCTTATCTGGCAGTAAACAGGTCCAGACAGCAGCTTAGTGCTGGGCTAGCTCAGAGCTATGAGCTAATGTCCAGTTGATGCTCTCTGGGGCCTCTGACTCAGAGTTGTTGTCTGCGAGAGGTGAGAGGCTCGGAAACTTCGCATCGTCCTGCAAGCTGACCTCATACACAGGCATACGCTCTGCCTCATCCAAAGAAGAGTCATCAACCCCAGCGAAGCCGACGTGCAATCAGGCCTTCCAGCGTTAGCGAGAAGGCGTTTCACAATCCACTTCTGCTGAAAGAGCAAATACAGCAGACATCTGGCATCCACAGTGTGCTCCAAATATGAAATACGAGGCTATGAAATATTACACCCCGCCTTCAAAAAGGTAGGCTGCAGCTGCTGATTCTGCAGTGGTGCAAAAGCGAGCTCAGAGCCAGAAAAAGACACATTTCCCACCTCAGCCACCCTCGAACGGTGTGTGCTGAATACCTGGAACTGCCGATTACCTTCTCTCATTAAAACAAGTCTAGAAATGATGTTGAAAGAGCAGATTTTAGACTTTCAATTCACAGCTTGTTGGTGCTTGGTTAGTAAAAGAGGAGGTATTTTATTTTATTATATTTGAATATAATGAAAAGTTATTGTTTACCCACACTATTGTACTCATGCTCATGTTTTACACTCAAATGACTAACTTTCTCCCCCGTGACTCAAGAGGTACGAGGCAAAACCACAGCAGATGTTTGCTTGGAGACTGCAGACACGCACGACCAGACCAAGCATAATCCTATACCAGGATACCAGGATAATGGTAGACATACCAAGAGTGAGACGAAAGATGAAAGTTTGACAAAGCAGGATAGAGGCTAGAGGAACTACAATGGGGCTAAAGGAGCTGCGTTGGATTTCATTTTCAGTGTGCATCAGCAGTTATGAAGAAGGTATCTTTCATACACTCAAACATTCGGAGCTGGTCAGAGACGGATCTCGACCACATTTAAATAGAGATGTCAATGGAATGCGTTTCCTGTGACTGGATTCCGGCAGGCAAGCGGAAATACACCTGTTGAAAAAACGTTAATACGAGTAATTATTACTGTGGATCTTGGCATCTCCCTAACTCCCTCCCCTGCTGTGTGTGTGTGTGTGTTTGTCTGTCATCGTTCGCACTCATGCTTTCACCACTAGTTGAGAGCAATATTACAGGGTTTGTTATGCTATAGTTCTATCGTTCTAATCATGACAGCTAGGTCGACTATTACATCATCAAAAGAGGCGGAGTTACAGACAAAGCAGAACTGAATTTTCAACCACTAGGAGGTGCTCTAGCCAGGGTTACAACAGCAAAATGCTACAAGAAGTACATCTGTGATAATGGTTGTACTTGTAGTAGAGTACTTGTTCTTTTATGCACCTTTTAGGCCGGCTCAATCGAACCCTCGTTCGTTTTCACCGTTGGTGCGACTGGTTTGGACACATATAGTATATAGAATACAGTAATCGCACTCAGATGTGGACCAGAACAACCGCATCACGACCCTTGAGAGAAGGTGGACCTTCTTCCTGTATTCACTCACTCATTCCCGCCCCAGACAGATCTGACCAATAAGCAGAGAGAACGTTCTCGCATGGTTTATTGTGATGCACTTTAAAATTTTAACCACTCTAAGTTTACAAACTCCTAAACTGATTCAGACCAGAGCAAAGGAGCTGTACGACTGAAAACCCCCTTAAAGGCATTCAAGGCTCTACATGAAGGATTCGGAATCTCCACAGAGCATCTGATGCTGTGCATAGTTTGCTGTCTGCATATTTTCCTATTCTAGGATACCTAATTCAACTCAATTTCAGTTCAAGTTGAAGTGTCAGCAGTGGGGCTAATGCAAAAAATGCAAAGCACTGAGGAACTTGCTCCACACCTTCTGAAAAGCATATTTCACTGCGGTTTCCCAGACTCTGCCTATCAGCATCTGCATATTACTGCCATATGTGGCGGATAAGTGGGGACAACGCCATGCCAAATGGCTTATATCAATTATCACCAATCGCTAATCTCCAACTGCTCAGCCTTTGCTTGAGAAAGCATAAAACGTCTCGGGGAAATGATGAAGTGCCTACAACAGACGTTAGGCGGGGGGGATGGAGTTTGTGGGCTGTGGGCTCACGGGACAGGACGAACGTGCCCCAACAAGCTAGAGAGAGACGAATGCAGTAAATGTATTTGTGGTTGATTTGTTCCGCTCACTCCAAAAAAAAACGCTAATAAAGTCTCTGGCATGGACTCAGGCTTGTGTTCTTGTGGACTAGAGAGAGGCCTAGACATAGAAAACAACACCATCTGTCTGCAAGATCATTTCTCCACTGCAAGAACCAATATTGGTTCCCGCCATGGTTTCAATTAACAATCAGAGGGAGAGGGGCTCTCGCTGTGAACTTCTCCAAGCAATAAAAAATCAAGAAAACAGTTCCTTGGCAAATGCAGAAAGAGAATCAACATCTCCAGCAGCCAAACGGTTTAAAAATGTTATGTTGCTCCATCAAACATCGTCAGAAATGTTTCCCAGATCGAACCCAGTAAAACCAGCCTGGCTGAATAGCCAGTAAACCATAACTCAGCTAAAACCACCCCAACATTCACATCTCATTTGACCTAGACAATGCTCCATGTAGCATGGTTTTAGCATCCACACGTTAGACAGACTGGACTGCGGAACGGGACTTACAATGAATAGTCTTGATTTTCTTGTAATGGATGGCCAACACCAACATTGTGTTCACCAGCCCTGAACGTGCTCCAGCCTGTGCTCCAGCCCGCCCATCTGCAGCTTTGGGCCTCTGTGGACTGGGACTGTTCTACAAACGCAAGCAGAGATTAGCCAGACCTGTTGAGCACCAGAGAAGCCGTGCTACGGGACGAGGGGGAAAAGCCCCAGGAGGCATCTGAAGGGTGTTTTGGTGTTAAGCCCTCACAAACCAGCCCTGCAGACTGTGAGTCAGTGAATCTGCGAGCGGTTCTAAGCTCTCTCCACTTCCTCTACAAATGTTGTGATTTTTGAACACAAGCTAGTTTTGGCTACAGAGTGCTAGAACCTCAGCCATCTGCAAGAAAAATGTGTCGAAGTCTCGACTCTCCACAGTCAGAGACAAGCCGCACAGGAAACAGCTTCAGCATGGAGCACGGTGTGTGTATGTGTGTAAGTCAGAGAGACAGAGAGAGCCTGAGAGTATTGTAGACATGTGTGTGTGTGTTATAGAACACAAAGAAACTCTACTCAAGAAGTGGCTGATCTCATGCTAACTGTAAGAACTGCTGAGGTGTATTTGTGTGTGTGCGTGTGTGTGTATATATATATATATATATATATATATATAAATGTCTCCAATGAGATGATGTCATCGTCACACTCCAGAGCCGGGAGCTGAGGGAGGACGAGTGAAGAGAGCAGTAAAGGAGTGTGCTGACAGGCCACAGGGGGATCAGGTGTCTCCTATTTTACCCCGTACTGCACTCTAACGAGATGGGCTGCTGGAGCGACCCTGAGCAGAGCAGGAGCTTGCGGCTTGGATGTAGTGTCCAATTTTCAAAGTCAGACTCAATTTGTGGAGGAAATCCCTAAACAGTGCAGGTCAGCTCTTACAACCTAGCTGTCATGATCTGTATGCCAGAACTATAGCATGAGGTGACTGAATTCATACCTATAGTACAATACTGCCTAATGGATCAGTAGGCTGTACCCTTTTCCATGGTTACACTAAAGCTATTTCCATGGGTACATTATACCATTTCAATGGTTATGCTACACTCATTTCCGTGGTTACCTTACCCATTCCCCTGGTTACGTGAAGTTTATAATCCACCACATGTTACATCCATTTTCATGGTTACACTACAACTAGTTATGTAGTTACAATGCACAAGCTTCCATGGTTACATTATACCTGTTTCAATGGTTATGCTACACTCATTTCCGTGGTTACCTTACCCATTACCATGGTTACGCTATGCCAATTTCCTCATTTATAATAATACACCCATTTCCATGGTAACACCACATGTTTTAAATGGTAACGTTACACCCATTTTCATGGTTACACTACACACCTAGGTCCATAATTATGCTACACCAATTTCCATGGTTACATCCATTTGCATGGCGTGGAAATGTAACATTAATTTCCTTGGTTGTGCTGACACCCATTTCCATGACTACTTGACCCTCACTTTCATGGTTCAGTTACGTCCATTTCCATGGTTATGCAACACCCACTTTCATGGTTACACTGTGCCTATTTCTATGATTATGATAGACCTATTCCATGGGTACATCACACTTATTTTCATGGTAATCGTACATTGTTTACAACGTTTACGTTTTGATGGTTATGCTGCCCACATTTACAATTTTTAATGTAACAATACGTCTAGTTCTGTGATTACACTTTCCATTTCCATGGTTACGCTACACCAATTCTTATGATAACATTACTTCAATTTTCATGGTCATGCTACACCCCTTTCCATGGATACTCTAAATTACATTTTGTGGTAATGTTACATCATGGTTATGCTACACCCATTTGCAATGTAAAAATACATCCATTACCATGATTAGGCTTCATCAGTCTTTGTGGTAATGTCACGCTCATTTCCATGAAAAACAGCAAAAATGTAATTTTGGGCATAAAGATTACTAAATATTATTCTAATTGATTTCAAGGGATTCTAACATTACAAAATAAATGAAGCTAAGTCTGCACCTTTAGACTAAAGCATCACGTTGCATGATTGCATTTTTACACCCTAAGGGAATACAGTTACCGCACGCCACGAATGGTCAGGGGGATCGGATGTATCACAACATGAAGGCCCAGTGCTGTCAGTCAGCAGTGTGTCACACTGGACTTAGTGTTACTTAGTGGCAGTGTTACTGAGCAGACAGGCAGTGCTCCATACCTCCAACTGTCAAAACAATTAGCACTGCCAAAACACACAGATCAGGTACAGTCAATTTGTGTGTGTGACCACACTCGTCGAGAGCTATAGTTTGGAGCCAGCAGCACTGTATGTGTGTGTGTGTGTGTGTGTGTGAAAGAATCTGTCAAGAAGTCTCTGGGAGCTGAAAACAGAAAATCTCTCCTAATACCATTTAAAAAAATGCTGCACTTCAGTGAACTACTGGATCCAGTACTACTGGATATTAGGGGTGTACGAAAATATCGATATATTGAAGTATCGCAATATTATCTATTCTCAAAAGCACAGTTTTTATTCATTGTTTCCATGCAAAATTAGACCGTTTCAGATACAGGTGTTGTGTTTAACCCCGACCGCTAGATCTAGTCTTCAGATCCTACTGCTCTGACTGTATAAAAAACTTTCTGACAACTTGAAATAATAAATAAAAAAAAAACGGAATATATCTTATAGTATCACAATTTCGTCATCAAATCATAACCCCTGAATCATGATACATATTGTACCACCAGATTCTTGTTTACTGGAAATACAGTCTGCTTGGGTCAAATCCACCATGCTCAAAACCACTTTCCAGTTTCCTAATATCTGAAACAACTTTCACAAAATACACCACCCATTTTCATGTGACACGAAAATATATGGTACAGGAAATAGTGCAATTAGCAACACAACGAGGTCTTTAATTCCTTCCATTTTGCTCGTACAGCATTATTCACAGTGGGTTCTGTAACTGGAGCCTCACTTTCAGATGGAGTGTAACTGCGGTTCGGGTTAGTCTGAAAACTCTCCGCTCCGTGCTTGGGCTCTGCTCTGGGGAACAAAATTGAAAACATGCTAAGGGTCAAGCTCCTATGTCCAGCTATACTCCCCTTACGCATTCACACACGGGTGATAACGGACAGCTATGTCATCCAGTGAGCTTTCTCAATGCCTATGAGAGTGCCTGGAGACTGGTCCAAAGATGTCATCTGATGTTCGTGTTGTAAAAGTCCAATGAAATCATCCAGAGAGTATGCAGAAGTGTAATCATGTTTGACCTCCTTTCACTGGTCAATAAAGATGTTAGGAAGATATGATTGCATATGTTGGCACTTGTATGTGTGTATGTGTGTGCATAAAAGAGTGGTTTGTTTAAGTGTGTGTGTGTGTGTGTGTTTGTGGATTGCATGCCGCTTCCAGTTTTCCAAGAAGGTTGATCCATGTCCACAAAACAAGCGGTAGAACAAAACACATCACCACATATGGAAATAATACGAACTCCTGATGCTACATTCTTGAGGAATGTAATGGTGGTAATGCACATTTGAAAATGATTATTGCATTGAACCGCAAACTACATGAAAGCGTTCACCAGCAGCGTGTATCACAAAGGAAGAGCATACAAGCAAGAGTAAAGTGAAGCAGGCTGAAAGTGGGTCTTTCCTAAATGATGCAATTTTAGGCTATTAGCAAAGCTAAGGTCTGGAAATCTAAGCCAGTCAGCTTTTTTCTATACAGGGTTGGCTGCGTTTCTGACAATATACATATATATATATATATATATACAGTGGATTTGACCCAAGCAGGCTGCAATTCCAATTGACAAGAATCTGGTGGTACAATATGTATCATGATACAGGGGTTATAATTTGATGACGCAATATTTTATTATTATTTCAAATTGTTAGAAATCTGTCGTAGTTTTATGCAGTCAGAGCAGTGGGATTAGAAGACTAGATCAAGTGGTTGGGGTTAAACACAACACAAAATGAACCACTGTCTGACACGGTCTAATTTTGTATGTAAACAATGAATAAAAAATTGCTATTGTGCTTTTGAAAATTTATAATATTGCGATACTTCAATATATCAGTATTTTCATACACCCCTAATGTCCAGTACTTGACTTTGTCGTAAATATATATATATAGCTTCAAACACTGACCGTGTCCTAGCTGATGGTTTACATTTTGGTGGGTATACAGTGACTACATTACCCAATCCCAGTCACCATGACTAGCCTAGCTACTACACAGCAACTAAAACACTTGGATTGCTAGCTGTATAGACTATTTGTCCAAATGTATGTGGACACCCATTCTGATACAGATGTGTAAATTCACACACACAGCTTGTCTAGTCCCTGTAGGGAAGTATTGCCAATAGAACAGGACTCTCTGGAGCAGCTATTGGAACCTGTCTCTGGAATGATGGTGATCCATCCAATACTTTTGGGATGAGTTGGGGAGTTGGGGAAGAGCTAGGGTGGTGATGATCCAACATGTCTCTTGAAGCTGAATGCAATTTAGATCTTCTCTAGACAGTAGAGACTGGATAAACTTGATTTCCAAAAAAACTATGAATGAGTAGGTGTCCCAATACTTTTGTCCACATGTTTTACATCTTAAAATTTGACCGGTGGTGTATGTCAGGTTATTTGAGAGACGACTGCCTCAAAGCCCCCATGGGTTTAGCCTCCTTAGTCCACTCAGAAGAAAGTAAGTGCCTTAGATCAAACCAAGTTGTTGTTTTGGGAGGAGAATTAGAGGAGGCATTTTCAGCTTAACAGCATCACTGGAAAACAAGTGGTGCTGATAACACTAATCTCATCAGCTTAGTTGATCTTTTGGGCAATTCTGCTTTCATCCAGAAAGTGTGTTGGTGTAAAATAAGTTTACTCAGTCAAAACAGCCCTCAATCAGCCTTGATGACGACCACAGGCGAGACGCTGTGCTTTACAGACGGACTGTGAAAGTCTTCAGGTGCCGGTAATGGAAATAACAGTATGCCGTGCCGAAGTGTTTGTATGTGGCAAGAACACAACACAGACACAATTAGGGCCGTTTCACGTTCCCCAAATGTTAGTTAAACAGCGCTGCCGTGATCTTTTCCATCTGAACCAGCGAGGGGTTCTGGAGAGGGGGGCAGCGGCAGGGGGGAGGCAAAAAACGTACCAGAGAGGTGGAGGGTAACAGAGCGTAGCTGTGGTTAACAGCTAAACCTCAGCTTTCTGCTAATCACTACCACTTCCACAGAACTGTCTGACTGCCAAACATCCGGTTAGCGTCTGCAGACTCTCAGCAATCAATACCGACCTGTGAGCCTCAGCCAGACGCAATTACACGCCCATATGTCTGAGAAGGATGGTTACCTTGGCAGGACTTGTGTGTGTGTACCAGCATGTGTATCTCTGTGTGTTTTTCCTCCAGAGACACACACCTGAATGCATCTTTTTTTCACAAGTGGAAAAGCTTCTGGCAGGTGTTGGACAATGTTTGTTTGGGGAAGAGAAACTAGCGTAAAAGAGCCGAGTGTGTGAGCTTGTTTGTTGTGCCGGAATGAGACGGTGTTGAATATTCATTATGGAAAGACTTTGGATCAGAATGCATGTGATGGAAAGGGGAAAAAAGAGCTAGTGAGCTAGCATGTGAGATAAAGCCTTAACTTTCATTGAACGTAATGATTGTAGTCAACATGAAGGACATTGTGTTGTTGTTGTGTATGTTTAGGAAACCCATGTTGATGCCAATGTTACTTAGGTAGATAGTTAGCTAGTCTAAGCAGCCTAACTTATACCTATTAGCTAGGCAGAAAAGCCCAAAATATATAGTATATATGGACAACTCTATGGACAAAAATATCTGGACACCTGCTCATTCATTGTACATCTAAAACCTAAAGGTATTAAAAAAGATTTGATCCTGCTTTTGTTGGAGTAACTGTCTCTACTGTCCATGAAAGGCCTTCTACTAGATTTTAAAGCATTAATGTGAGGATCTGATTGCATTCAGTGGCAGTGAGGTAAGTGAGGTTAAGAGTAAGTATTGGATGGAGCACAATTGTTATTCAATTCCACTGCTCCACAGCTCTTATACCCCTCCAGACCACACCTGGCATTAGGCATTCAATTGGCAATACTTTTCTACGATGACTAGACAAGCTGTGTGTGTGCGTGCAGAAGGGGTGTCCACAAACATTTGGACATACAGTGTATGTAGTATCCATTGAACACTGAAACCTATGCCGGGATGAAGGGGTAAATGATGAAGGGGTAAAGGTCTGATGTCTGATGACTTTTAGGTTGAGAAAAGGTAATACAAGAATTGACCAGGTCTTCAAAGATTCTAAAGTGAAGGAAATGGGTCAGAACCATAAAACGCACAGAATCACTCGAATTTTAGATAGAACTCGAATTTTATAGAACGCTTCTAAAGAACCCTTCTCAGTACTACATGGCTTAGACTGTAACTCTTCTGGACAACTGGACAACTTTTACAGATCTGTTCTGAGTCTGTCCAGTGTGTTGAAGCCTGAGTTGTGTGCTACAGTTTAGTCTGTTTGTTGTTCTGTAATGCTTGGTACAACTCCACAATCATGGTGTTGAGTGCATGTGTGTGTGAGGTGTGAGTGAGGACAGGTCAATTTCGTTAATGTCACTTCGTTACTAGGAATGGTGGAAAAAAGACAGTGGCAAGTTGAACTCACATGGAAGATTCTCTTGACTCCAGGGACGAGTTTCTCTGTATGAAGCCTCCACAGGACAGGCTGCGATGAGCTGAGGAGAAACACCAGCGGCTTGTGGTGGACTGACAGGGACTGGATCGGCCTCAAATGCAACGCCACCTGTGGGCAAAGGGGAGAGAATCGTAAGACAGACAGAGGGCAAGAGAAAGGAAAGAAAAGAGTTTATATATATATATTTTTCTGTATTATTATTATATAGTAGTAGTAGTAATGGTAATAGTAGTAGCTGTAGTAACAGTAGAAGTAGTAATAGTGGTAACAGTAGTAATAGCAGTAGTAACAGTAGAAGTAGTAATAGTGGTAACAGAAGTAATAGCAGTAGTAACAGTAGTACTAGGAATAGAATTAGTAGTAGCAGTAGTAGTAATAGAAGTACTAATAGCAGTAGTAGTAATAGCAGTAGGAGTAATAGCAGCAGTAGTAGTAGTAGCGGTAGTAATAGTGGCAATAGTAATTGTAAAAGCTGTAGTAATTGTGGTTGTAGTGGTGGTAATAGTAGTAGTAATAGTGGTAACAGCCATAGCAGTAGTAATAGTAGTAGTAGTAATAGTTGTAGCAATAGTATTAGCAGTAATAGCAGTAGTAGTAGTAATAGTACTAGTAATAGTAGTAATAGCTGTAGTAGTAGTAGCTGTAGTAATAATAGTAGTAGCAGTATTAGTAGTAGTAACAGTGGTAATAGCAGCTGTAGTAGTAGTAATAGCAGTAGTAGTAGCAATAGTAGTAGTAGTAATAGCAGTAGTAGTAGCAATAGTAGTGGTAGTAATAGTTGTGGTAGTAGTAGTAATAGCTGTAGCAATAGTATTAGTAATAATAGCTGTAGTAGCTGTAAGAATAGTAGTAGTGGTAGCAGTATTAGTAGTAGTAACAGTGGTAATAGCAGCTGTAGTAGTAGTAGTAAAAGCAGTAGTAGTAGTAGTAATAGCAGAAGGAATAGTAGGAATAGTAGTATGCTGCAATGGTCACTTCTTTTTCTTAGTTCTTCCTCTCCTCTCCTCTTCATTCCTCTCCTCGATGCCATATTTGACTCTCCGTGTTTCGAGACACAGCGGGAGCCACTGGCTGCGTTAACTGTTCCTGAGTAATTACCACAGCGCCACTCGCGCTAATTATTGCTCTTTATCAGAGAGTTTTGTGCTGTTTATGTGAAACAGTTTGGAGATAAAGTCACGGTTCCTGAGAGAGAGCAATGCTGTCTAAAGGCAGAAATAACACTGGGGCTCACTGACATCTGAACTCCAACACACTAGTTCTTTTGTCAGAATGAGAGCGAGCAAGTGAGTGCGTGCGCGAGAGGGAGAGAAAGAGAGGAAGAGAGAGAGAGAGAGAGAGAGAGAGAGAGAGAGAGAGAGAGAGCAAGACAGAGAGAGATATAACAGATAAAGAATGTGAGGGAGAATAAGAGAGTGAGAGAGGGAGAGAAAGAAAGAGAGAGCTAGCAATAAAGAAAGAGAGAGAGGTGGGAGAGAAATGGGGATAAAGGGAAAAGAAAGTGAGAGAGAGAAAAAAGAGAAAGCAATAGCAAGGGTGAGAGATTGTAATCCAAGCAGATAGGAAGCAAGACAGGGAGATAAGGGAGGAATAAGGCGAGAGAAGAGAAGGAGAGAGAGAGAAAACAACTCTGCACGTCTCTCAGACTTATTGGACTGACCCTTTACTGACCATAGTGATTAATGGTCCACTTCAGCCAGCACTCTAGTTGTTATTTAGTAATTTAAACACTGAATTCACATGAGCAATTTAATCACCCCTACTAATCCGGTCCTCAGCTTCCCAAATACGTCTTGGTGTTAGGATCGGGAGAGAGAGTGTTCAGTGTGATGCTCGCTCTACCATTAACGGATCTTTTTTGTGGGCTAAGTGGGCTAAGCGTTCTCAAAACCCAACACAGACCTTATTCCAACATCCAGCTTTATGCACTAATAAGCTTCCACTGTTTGTTAGCTACATTAGCCTCAGAGCTCCAGTGTAAAAAACTAAGCAGGCTTTGCTGATTACCTACACAAATGGTTAAATGGGAAAACTGTGTACATGTGAACTGTCACTTGAGAAGCCTCAGGGTAGGGTCAGAATCCTCCAGAGACAGATTCACCTAAACGGAGAGGGGAAAAGGTCACCACCATCACACGCTTTCATTCCCTTTTATGCTTCCTTGTCTTTCTGTCTGGTCCACAAGGCTGATTATCAGGCTAATAGTGTTAAAGGGCAAACGGGACTCTCTCTCGCTCTCCCACACACACTCATACGTCACCCACACAGACCAGTCTGATTCAGATCACTGATTTAAACCATCACTTAATCAAACACACACATATACACACACACACACACATACACGTCACAACGGTCTCTTCAGTCTGGAGCGGCTAATCAGTTATGCCATCTTCACAGCTTTCTTACAGGGACTACTGCTTTAGTCAGCACACAAACAGATGCCCTCCATTTCGGTACAACCACAGGGCTATGATGCGTCATGTATGAACAATTCTGCATCCATGTCCATGTCGATTATTTCGAATATTTAACAATTCTGTTAGTGTTCATATACTGCCTCCTTAAAAACATACTACCACATGTGTAGTCACGTGACTCCACCTTGTCCGGCCTGCGACACGGAAGCAACATGGAGGAGAACTCAAACACTGAGCCAGCTGAGCAACTCCAGCAGCTATAATCATTCATTAATGATAATGGAGGTAACATTTTTAAACAACTGGATTCTGATTTGAGGTCATATCGCCCAGAAATACCACAGGAAATCCTCAAACTCACCGAACTGTCTCCAATACCATTTCTGGCATTGAGCAAAGCTCATCAGTACTCCAATCTTTCTGCTGTTTAACCCCTTAAAAAGCCTATGGCTCGCTCTTTTACCAAAGAATAGCCCCACCAGTTTGTACATAAGTCCCTGCAGTTTCCTCCTCTTCAAGAAGAGAGTCATTTCACTGGGCATCACTGTGTCTCTGATTACGACTGACATCATAAAACTCAACCAGGTGCTTAAACACTTACAGAGACTCGACTGAAAGGACACTGCCTGCTCATTCCAGACGGACACAAGGTCTGTAAATATCCCCCTCAGTAATGGACAGCAAGTACTTTACGCTCAGAGCTGTTAAGTGACAGATCACTGGCACGGAGACAGCCAGAGCTCAACTGACAGTTGTTCTGAAAGACAAAGAGAGAGCGAGAGAGAGAGAGAGAGAGAGAGAGAGAGAGAGAGCAGCATTCCTGGAAGCTGGGCTAACCCGGACTCTTTGCGAGAGTTTTTATAGATCTCAATTCAAGAGTACCTAATGAGTGTCTCCCCACAGTGTGTGTGTGTGAGTGTGTGTGTGTGTTTAGGAGGAGGGCTGGAGCAAATCACTCTGTTTAGCAATGAGCTCGTAAAAGAGCTGTAATAATCATAACAGAGGGAGAGAGAGAGGGAGAGAGAGAGAGAGGTTTGGAGAGAGGAGAGTGGAAGAAATTACGGAGTGCTTATCACAGTGAGGGTTTGGCACACACACACTTGCGCGTGAGCAGGAGCCCCATAAGCCTTGCGCTCCATCTTTTTCCTATTCGTTTTGGCTTAATCATGTTTGTCGTGAGTGGAAAATTTCCGTTAAGTGTCTGATCTCAGCTAACCTCCCCCGACCAGAGAGAGAATAAAATAAATAACCCCCCAAAACACACAAGAGTAGATCTACTGCCCTGACCTCAACACACTCGCACAGAGCAGAGAGAGAGAGAGAGAGAGAGAGAGAGAAAGAGAGAGAGAGAGAGAGAACAAAAGTGAGAGTGAGAGAAATAGTGAGAGAGAAAAATAGAGATAAATTGACAGAGGGGGAGAGAGAGAGAGAGAGAGAGAGAGAGAGAGAGAGAGAGAACAAAATTGAGAGAGAAATTGACAGAGGGGGAGAGAGGGAGAGAGAGTGAGAGCAAAAGTGAGAGTGAGAGAAATAGTGAGAGAGAAATTGACAGAGAGGGGGAGAGAGAGAGAAATAGTGAATAGAGAGAACAAAAGTGAGTAAGAGAAATAGTGAGAGAGAAAAATAGAGAGAAATTGACAGAGGGGGAGAGAGGGAGAGAGAGAGAGAGAGAGAGAGAGAGAGAGAGAACAAAAGTGAGAGTGAGAGAAATAGTGAGAGAGAAATTGACAGAGAGGGGGAGAGAGAGAGAAATAGTGAATAGAGAGAACAAAAGTGAGTAAGAGAAATAGTGAGAGAGAAAAATAGAGAGAAATTGACAGAGGGGGAGAGAGGGAGAGAGAGAGAGAGAGAGAGAGAACAAAAGTGAGAGAGAGAAATAGTGAGAGAGAAATTGACAGAGAGGGGGAGAGAGAGAGATAGATAAAGGAGAGTGAGAGAAATAGTGAGAGAAAAATTAAGAGTTAGAGGGAAAGAAAGGAGAGAGAGAAAGAAATAGAAAGAGTGATTAAGAGAGAGGGAGCATTGAGAGAAGTGAGAGTGTGTGCGAGAGAGAGAGAGAGAGAGAGAGAGAGAGAGGTGTAAGCACATCATAAAATTGGTGGACTTTCAGGATCAGACAGAAACCGCTCCAAGAAAACTGAGCCTCATAACGTCATAAACACACTCAGGCACAAACACACTCCTGTCGGGCCAAAGCGGCTGGTGGAAGGAGAGAAGCAAATTACCTTGGCCAGCTCTCTCCCACACACACACACACACATACACGCACGCACGCACACACTTCACTGATGACTGCCAGTTACTGATGAGCACGAACAGCTCAGTTCACACTCCACACATACAAACCACTGAGGACGTGTATGTGGGAGTCCAAAGACGGAACCCTAATGCAGAGCTAAGGCTAATAGAGTCTGCGCTGCCCCACCCAGGCGAGGTGTACAGGTTAAGGGATGAAATCAAGTCTTTAGCAGTGTCCTAGGGAGAGAGAGACAGAGACAGACACACACAGACGTGCAGTGTTAGGCTGCTATGTGTGTGTTGCAGGTTGATGTGGGCAGGTGTGAGTTTGGGCTTTATTTGCCAGTCTGTGGTGCTAAACCGTGTCTGGACGGTGGGACGCAGGGTCTGTCTGGAGTGATCGAGTTACACTGAGACACACAACAGCCAAACAGCTGCAGCCCGCTCAGCACGCCCACCTGGCCCACGCCGAGCTGTCTGTTACATTAACAATCTGCTTAAATCACAAAACCAGTCGTCACGGAGAAAACACACATAAAACAGCGAATAAACTGAAATTTAGGCCTGTGGCATTCTCGATATGCAAACAAGCCCTCCAACCAACCACAGCGCTTTCTACTGTCTGCTGCGAGCTGCCTGACCACGCACAGCTTCAGAGGAGCATATCTGTGGGTTTTTTAATGCATCAAGGTGTTCAGGCAATTTAGTAGAAGTGCAGTAAAAGTACATGAGCTGTAGTGATGATGTATTGATGCGATCACAGTAACTATAACTGGGTCCATATCATTTAGTGCTACTGTGGAATCAGCCTCAACCGTGTGGCCCTAAACTCTATTACTCTAATACTGCAACTACAATGTGCTCAAAAATATCATATGTTGCATAATGTGGCACTGTATCGTTGTCCAGACGTACATATTAGAAGCATAGATATATTAATAGATGTAATGTGTGCACTGTATTGTGTAATTGCTACTGGCTGTAGCAATATATACAACATATACAAATGACTACTATTCCGTCTATAACACTTCTATTTTATCGCTAGTAGCAACTGTTGGCAGGTTGGGCAAGGTTTATATATTAATTTATATATCATATATATATATTTCAAATCTGTGTTACAATAAATTTGCTTGAGGGTGGATGACGACTATAGCTCTGCACAAGAAGATCATGTGCCATCATGAGTTATTTGATTGATAGATATAACCCACACTGGGTTCAGTACTACCGTTGCTCTTGGAAGCACCAAAAAAAATAACTGTACTCAGGCACATTTGGCAATACAGTCCCAAACACAGCTAGATTTAACTTTTTCACCAGTGCTTCATGGCTAAAAATGTAAAGGGTTGCATGAAAGGCAATGAGAATACAATAAATATTTGAGCTTGGTCTGTTGCACACAGAATGAAATAATTAATTAAAATTAATTAATAAAACAGGATGCTAGCTAACCACCCAGAAGTACCAGCACAAATATTCAGATTTGGTCAATAGAATGACATCAAATATTCCAATTCAACCTTTGTTTACAGTCGCTAGACAAAATGCTATGCTATTCTGCGGCTAATTGAACTGATGTTTATGTATTTCCCATTTGGCTGAATGGGATCTCTGCCAACATTCTGTGCAGTTTCTCACACTTAGCAACAGTTCTGTTCATGGGTGGTGCATGAATGGGCTAGTTAAACAAAAAAGATATATTAAAAAAATAAATCTATATATTAAAAGAATATATATTTTCCGATCTGTCCTCTGAATGAAAAAACACAACAGCAACAGAAAAAAAACATAGTGTATCCAACAAGAACGAAAGCCTCCAAAATCTTTTATACAGCAATAAACCTTGGTAGCACACAGACAGCGCTGATTCTGCAGGTATGTTGCAGTGGTAGCCTACAGTGGAAACCAAAACCTCATGTAAAGCATTGCTCTGTTGCGCATGCACGTCGGTTTAGGAGCATGAACTGTTCAGTAGAACGGATTTAGGTCACATTAAAGATCTGAAAGCCTCAACAGTCTCACCAGTGCGCTCACCAAAAAAACTCCAGGTGAAATCAAACTGATTCTGGTTTGAATTTTGGAAAAGAAAAAAGAAAAACCCAGGTGCACACACACGCCACCACACACACCTGTGCTTCATTACTGTTTAATTCATGCCTAACGTCAGAAAAACACAGCCGTTCTCTGCGGTGACCTGGGCTGCCGCATGCCTTTCGGAGTGTGCAGGAGTAAAAACTTCAGCTTTATGATTCATGCTCTCTCCTGTAAAAAGCCTCTAATAAATTACCAGCCTGTAAAACTCTCTCTCTCCCTCCCTCCCTCTCTCTCTCTCTCTCTCTCTTTATTTATCCTCTGATGGCGGATACCTTGCACACCCTACAGGAAAAGAGTGTTTCCTCTGTTGACAAAGTTCATTACGTGACTGACACCAGTCACGGATTCCCCGCAAACTCAAAAACATCCTTCAATTAGCCTCATGCTAAAGCAAATCAGGCCAAACATGTTCTGCCCAAGACTAAGTACCTAGAACACATACCGAGGCTCCATCAAGGAGGACAAATTATACCCCAGGCCTCGAGGAAGCGTAAAAAAGCACAAGCTCAGAGAAAGCCCAGAGCGGTGCAGAAATTCAGCAGAGCTTGGCTATTTTTCCCCTCACAGAGAGGAAGCAATAGGATTCTAAGAACAGCCTGACCAGACTTCTCCAGAATTCTGCCCAGCATTACACCATGACCAGGCCGGTGAGCTGGAGAACAACACCTACCTTCAGCCATGATTTACAGTGACTGCCAGTTGGATTGGGAAAAAGAGCAGTTAACATGTTTGTCATGTTGACTGTCTGGCACCTCCCACCCGACAAGCGTTACCATCTAAAGTGATCTCCAGCAGCATCCCTTACATACCCAGCAGTTTAGGTGTCAGGAAGACATCCAAAAACAGTGCTGGGTTGACTTCGGCATGAGACATTTGGATTGGACATGGGATTTTGGTTACCTGACGAAAACAACAAAATATCAACATCTAATGATGTTAAAATGTCACAACTGGTAGACCTTAAGATTATGACCAGGCTTTGGGTTTTGGTCACCCTCTCATGACTTCAATGCTGTATTCAACGTCAGTTTAATGTTGGCAAGCAATGTGTGGAAGCCTCAATGGTAACACAGCTGACCCAGCACCTGACAGTTTTAGCTACATCAAGTTGAATCAATTAAGAGTGGAATCAGGTGTTTCAGATGAGGGAGAGCACAACAGTGTGTGGGGTTGGGGGTTGGTGGCAGGACTGGGATTGGGAATCCCTGCTCGGAGTGCTTTTCTTGTATTGTGATATATTGGACAAGTGAAGCCCAGTTAATCTATCTATCCATTCATAGGGATTTTTAGAGGGTTTTACAGAATGTTGGTAAAACCTCATTACATACTGAGAACCACTAATACACAAAATCTGAAAGTGTTATTCAATTAACGTAATATTTATTTTGTGTGTTAGAAAGATGCCACTGTTGGTATTGAGGTTTTTCCGCAATACCAGTAGGATTGAGGAATTCTGGCATACAGGTGTGTAGTATGATGGAAAATTCACTGTTCACAATCACTAGGTTGACACTGTTCCGTAAAGATTGTCCAGCCTGTCCAGCCTCCCGGCAGCAACAATAAAAAAATCCACCTATGGACAGAGCATGGCCTACAACCGTCCGGCTACTTGTTTGAAACTCTCTTCTCTTCGCTATATGCACAAACTGAAGCTCTGCACATTTTACTAGTACTGAAGATGCAGTATATGGATTTAAAATGCTGACGTGTTGAAGTGTGTTCTAATTCTGATTTTGATTAAAGCAGCATTATGCAAAAATTTTTGTTTTTTTTTGCTCTGGGTTGCCTCTACAGGTGGGGAGTATAATTCACTTTTACATCACTGCGTCATTACAAATCGGGCTTTGAGCTCCTCCCCTCCTCATTGTATACATGCATTTATCAGGCTAAATGACACCAGGTTTACCACCACCATATGACTTACATTTACATTTATATTTAAGGCATTTAGCAGACGCTCTTCTCCAGAGCGACTTACAAAAGTGCTTTGCTATTTAACCAAGAAAAACTTCAGCTAGTCTGAAAAGGCTAAAAATTCAAAGATACCTCTAAGTTTAGACACTACTAAACACAAGTCAATATGGAGACCATAATACTCTGCTATTCGCCCAAGTACTCTCAGAAGAGGTGGGTCTTCAGTCTGCATTTAAAGCAAGTGACTCTGCCGTTCGGACACCCAGGAGAAGCTTGTTCCACCACTTTGGTGCCAGGACAGAAAAAAGCCTGGACGCTTGTCTTCCGTGGATTTTGAGGGATGGCGGGTCGAGCCGAGCCGTACTTGAAGCTCGAAGGGCTCTTGGTGTGGATCAGCTTTTGGCCATTGCCTTGGGCTAGGCAGCGTTACACAGTTCACGTGTGATGTCTTGTGCAAAGACAGATACGCCAATCCAATTTTAAGGTAAAATTGCCACATCATGTTGCAAAAAAACAATAAGAATCTACGGATGTACATGTAGAACCAAAGTCATTGTTTTTTGGGCTGTTTTTCTAGATCAACCTCACTGCTGCATTGTCTGTGTCTGCATTTCACTGAGACATGCATGATGCCTGAACCAATTTACAGCCATGTGTATCAAATATTCACTGGTTTACTGTGTGTGTTTGTGTGTGTGTGTTTTAATGGGCCTTGTTTGAGTAAGACAGCATCTTGGTTCTTTCTGAATGACTGCAACTGAATAAAGGAGGCCTCTTTGTAGAGGTAAAGACAGATAAAGGGAGAGAGAGGGAGAGAGAGAGAGAGAGAGAGAGAGAGAGAGAGCTGTTGAATACTCCCATCACTGCAGTCCACTGATCTTAAGCCTACCATAGATGAAGCCTCTCTACCCCGCGATAGCCATCAGTCTGCCTCTGGGCACACAAACACACACACACATACAGGGACCCTTATCATCATCCCAGCCATATCTACCTCATCAGCCCACTTTGCCCTGCTGGAGCACAGAGGCACACCGGCAATCATAACACAGTGTGTGTGTGTGTGTGTGTGTGTGTGTGTGTGTGTGTGTGTGTGTGTGGAACTGAGATCACACAGAGCGTGTTGCGTCTCCTGACATGTTATCTATGTGTGTGCATGGACCACCGAATGACCTCTCTTTCACTCTGTCTATCTCTCTCTGCACTCTGCATACCCCTTCACCGACTCAGCAAAACTGACAGCAAGCTCCAATTCACATGACCTGCGTGAAATCATGAAACATTTAAAGTGCTTTCAGCAATAACAGTGTGGGCCTCATACACTCACACTCACACACACACTCCTGATTATCTGCCAGTAGCACTCTGTGCTCAGTGTGTGTAACTGTCACAAGTGATTTGTTCTGAGAGTTTATCAGGTTAGCACCTCATACGGACACCAAGAAGCTTCACAGAGATAACGGAGACCCATCTCTCTCTCTCTCTCTCTCTCTCTCTCTCTCTCTCTCTCTCTCTCTCTCTCTCTCCCTTCCTTTTTCTCTTTCCTTCCTCTATCAAGTACTGTTAATGACTTGGGTTATGCAGAGTGGGTTGTGCTCCAACGTCCCATTATGAGAACACCTAAATAATAATACCACACACAAAGATAAATATAAGCAGCAAGGATCTGGTATACTGTATAAGCTTCCATAAGCACACATAAACAGAATATACAGTGGGGAAAAAAAGTATTTAGTCAGTCACCAATTGTGCAAGTTCTCCCACTTAAAAAGATGAGAGAGGCCTGTAATTGACATCATAGGTAGACCTTAACTATGAGAAACAAAATGAAAAAAAAAATCAGAAAATTACATTGTCTGTTTTTTAAAGATTTTCTTTTGCAAATAATGGTGGAAAATAAGTATTTGGTCAATAACAAAAGTTAATCTCAATACTTTGTAATATATCCTTTGTTGGGAATGACAGAGGTCAAATGTTTTCTGTAAGTCTTCACAAGGTTGGCACACACCGTTGCTGGTATGTTGGCCCATTCCTCCATGCAGATCTCCTCTAGAGCAGTGATGTTTTGGGGCTGTCTGCGGGCAACACAGACTTTCAACTCTTTCCAAAGGTTTTCTATAAGGTTGAGATCTGGAGACTGGCTAGGCCACTCCAGGACCTTGAAATGCTTCTTACAAAGCCACTCCTTTGTTGCCCTGTGTGCTTGGGATCATTGTCATGCTGAAAGACCCAGCCACATTTCATCTTCAATGCCCTTGCTGATGGAAGGAGGTTTGCACTCAAAATCTCACAATACATGGCCCCATTCATTCTTTCATGTACATGGACCAGCTGTCCTAGTCTCTTTGCAGAGAAACAGCCCCAAAGCATGATGTTGCCACCCCCATGCTTCACAGCTGGTATGGTGTTCTTTGGATGCAACTCAGTTGCAATTCTGGAATTTTGCTTACCGTTCTTGTGATCATTTTGACTCCACGGGCTGAGACCTTTTGTGGAGTCCCTGATGGAGGGAGATTAGCAATGGTCTTGTAGGTCTCCCATTTTCTGATTATTGCTCCCACAGTAGATTTCTTCACACCAAGCTGCTTGCCTATTGCAGATTCAGTCTTCCCAGCCTGATGCAGGTCTACAATTTTGTTTCTGGTGTCCTTAGACAGCTCTTTAGTCTTCACCATAGTGGAGTTTGGAGTGTGACTGTTTGAGGTTGTGGACAGGTGTATTTTATACTGTTAACGAGTTCAAACAGGTGCCATTAATACAGGTAATGAGTGGAGGACAGAGAAGCCTATTAAAGAAGAAGTTACAGGTCTGTGACAGCCAGAAATCTTGCTTGTTTGTAGGTGACCAAATACTTATTTTCCACCATTATTTGCAAATAAATTCTTTAAAAATCGGACAATGTGATTTTCAGAATTTTTTTTCTCATTTTGTCTCTCATAGTTGAGGTCTACCTATGATGTCAATTACAGGCCTCTCTCATTTTTTTAAGTGGGAGAATTTGCACAATTGGTGACTGACTAAATACTTTTTTCCCCACTGTATATGTGTGTGGGTTTTAGGACAATATTTAGCTACAGTTATACACACACCAAGCCAGTTTCTACCTTAAAAAGCCTATGGTCCGCCACCGGGCCGATAAGTGTTACTACAAACTACCAAAAAATAGCTCCACCAGTTTGTACAGAAGTCCCTGTAGTTACTAAGTAATACTCCTTGCTGTGATAAGGGGCTATCGTGTCATGTTCCTGAAACCAGTTTGAGAGTTTAAGACTTCTGCTTTGTCATGCTGGAAGCAGCCATTAGATGATGGGTAAACACCTAAATAGTCTGTGGCATTCAGTTGATGATCGGTATTAACAGGCCCAAAGCGTGTCAAGAAAAACATTCCCCACACCATTACATCACCTCTACCAGCCTAGACTTTTGACACAAGGCAGACTGGGTCCATAGTTTCATGCTTATGTAGCAAAATTCTGACCCTACCATCTGTGTGCCTCAGCAGAAATCCAGATTCATCAGATCAGGCTATACTTTTCCAGTATTCAACTGTCCAGTTTTGGCAAACCTGAGCCCTTTCTCAGGTTTCTTTCTGTTCCTGGCTGACATAAGTGGAACCTAGTGTGGTCGTCTACTGGCGTGGCCCATCCGCCTCAAGGTTTAATGTATTATGCTGTGCCAAAGTATCTTTCTAATGGGTGAATTCAGCTTGTATAATCCCCACAGATAAGCAGGATAGGCTACACTGGAGCAGCCAACCATGAGCCTCACCGAACATGAGCCTCCATGGAGGCTGCTGTGGAGCAGTGGAACTATGTTCTCTGAACTGATGGCGCTCCACTGAATACCTTGAAGAGATGGGATGAGCTGGAGTGGCGTTTTTGTGGCGTCCAGAACTAACCACTCAACAAACTCTGTATTAATCACCAAAACGCTGGATGAGCAGGTGCAAAAAAAAGTTGCAAATATATACAATGGAAAATCCCCCATAAAGATAGCATTGCGAGTGTGTGTGAGGCTGTGAGTAAAAGCAGGCCAGCTCTGCAACAGTAGCTCCGGCTCATTGTCAAGTCCGAGGTGGCACTGTGTCACACTGGTTTGTTTGCTTTCTCCGTGCTCTGCTCTCTCTCTCTCTCTCTCTCTCTCTTTCTCTATCTAAGAATTCCACCTGATAAAACAATCATCCGCCCGGCCTGGCACTGAGCCACAGCCAAGAGCTCGCATTTGATGTTTGCCTTTCGCTAAATTGATTAGACAAAGATGGTCTGCGAGGGAGATTAGGACGGCCGGCTTTGTTTATTTTCGGCCGCGGCGTGGAACCGCTCTCAGACGAAGGATAAGAGGCCAGACTCCACTGTCTCTCGCTGTTTCTCCACTGCACTGTTGCTAAGCGAAAATTACACTTGTTAAAAAAATAAAAATACAAAGATAGCAAGCGCTAATTTTTGCAACATGTACAATTCCAAGATGAGACATGCCACCAGCAGGAAAAGCTAAATCACTTCCAGCATTCCAGAAAGGAAGGAAACAGGTCAATGGTCAGGTAGATACTGAATTTAAGGTAGTAGTCTGGCAAAAGATTTACCCTCTTGCCTCAACAGCAGACATTCAGTCAAGACAGCAACATTTAACGTGCCCTGTAAAATTATACACTGTATGTCTATATACTAAATGTTTGTGGACACCCCTTCTAATGAATGCATTCGGCTACTACTTTAAGTTGCACCCATTGCTGACACTAATACCAAGTGTGGGCTAGAGGGGTGGGCAATGAGCTGTAGAGCAGTGGAACTGCGATCTCTGAAATGACGGTACTCCATCTAATACTTTTGGGATGAGTGACGCTATTGTCACTGAATGCAGTCAAGTCCTCACAGCAATGCTCCGAAATCTAGTAGAAATCTAATAGAAATCAAAGTATGATTAGCAGTACAAAGTATGATTACATTAGTCTATGACAATGCCAATGAAATCTCAGTCAGATTGTGCTAGGTGGTTGCTATGGTGTTGCTAAGTGGTTGCTATGGTGTTGCCATTGTGTGATATCATTGGTATGTCTTTAAAAACGTTTCTAAAAATTCTTAGATGATCCAGAGGATCCACTTATTCCACCAGCTTGTAGTTGATTTGAGTTGTGATGTCAGCTCATGCTGTTCTCCTATTGGTGGATCCTAATTTGGCAAAAGTACTCTAATCCAATACTTTTGGGATGAGCTGGGGAGTTGGAGATGTGGTGGGGTGGTGGAGTGGTGATCATCCATCATCCTGACTTCCCTAACACTCTTGTCACTGAACGCAATCAGACCCTCACAGCAGTGTTCCGAAATCTAGTAGAAAGCCTTCCCTGGACAGTAGAGACAGTTAGTCCAGCAAAAGCAGGATAATCTATTTTTTTAACACCTTGATATCAGGAGAAACAATGGATAAGCAGGTGTCCCAATACTTTTGTCCATAAAGTATAACTGTTGTATAAAAAGCAACAAGCTAGTCGGTGTTTTTACAGTGATGCTAAAACTACTTTACTACTGTGGTACAACCTGACCACAACAGCCTTGTTACTTTAATGCCTAGCTCTCCCTGCTTGTCTGTCACTTTCTCTACCCTTTCACTCTCTTTTTTTGATCCCATCATCTCCCCTTCACAGCTGGCATGTTTATTAACGTTGTGAACGCTGCTGTAATCTTGCAGAAATGTGCCACAGCCTGGTTCGGTCTTTATGCTTTTCTGCTCTACTGACTAACCTTATCACCATCTAGCCCCACAGAATAGATGCTTTGTTCTCCTACTCCTGCAGATTGCCTCTCCATTCCCCTTGGCTTTCCTTCACACACACACACAGATACACATGCACAAGCGTGGGACGAGTGAGAGAGAGAGCGAGAGAGTGAACAGCAGGCCAATGAGGTCATCGCTGTTTAGTTCATAAAGGCAAAGGGGAGAATGAACCTGGAACTAAAGGATTACCGTCCGAGCGGCCTGTGTCAAACCCAGCCGGGTCCTGCTTCCAGCCTCAGAGGTATCAGACTACACCTTTAAAGCCAGGCCTCTGAGGCCTTTGAGAAGGTGTTGTGATGGAGGGAGCAGACTGTCAGGTTCAA